>NC_057951.1:4425945-4618445 GCF_018555375.3 Anguilla rostrata | reverse complement strand
GTCAGCTTCCCTCTCGCTGTGCGAGCGACTGCACAGGATCATGGGAGCCGAAGTTGGCCACGGACGAAACGGAATGGAGGCCCAGATTTACGTCTCCTTGGTGACCGGCGAAGCGCGGTGGCGGTCGGTCAAGTCGGTGGGCTGGCGGCTTGACGAGGGCGGCGGAAAGTTGCATCCTGGCCGCTGGTTGGCTGCAGGCACGGCGTGTGTATCCGTACGACCACCAATCACGTGTGGCACTGGGGACTGTGCTTCCATTTGATTTCATGAGGTGATTAAGGTTAATTATTTTTTAAAAATCATCAGTCCTCCTAGACTGCAGAGGGAGCTGTTGTTCGACTCGGCCTGCCGTTGCAGAAGGATTGCGGTCTTGTGGCGGCAATGCGGCGAGCCCTGAAACGTGCTGTTGGCTGGTGTGTGTTCGTTCAAAATAAGAGATTATCGAACTCGCGTACACAAGGTTCGGCGAAAAGTTCGACTTCGTGTTGACAAATTTGGCGAAATGAATCGCGTTTCACTACGCATAACTTTCTATTCTAATGAACATTCATTGATGCACATTTGTGTATTTTTTAGTGCGATTGACACGCGTTCTCAATGATAATTTTCTTTGGGATGATAGGGAAAGTATTACCGTATTAAAAAAAAAAAGTATTACCGCCCACTGTTTCTGGAGTGAAATGCTTTGAGGCGGACGAAGATCTTTTCCTCTCGTCGTGCTTTCCCGCGAAAGCGCAGGATCATGGGAGCTGTAGTTTTATGACGCCGCCGTTCTTTTATGCGCTGCTCTGGAGGCACTCGTGGAGATCGCTACACACGCGCGCGCACACAGCCAAAAACAAAACCGGCGCGAGTCTTTTCACCGCGAGCTCCTCCTCCGTCGGTGCTTAAATCACGCCGGTCGGAGAAACGGCGACGTCAGGCGAAAAAAAAAAAAATGTTTGGGTAGAACTGCCAAACCCGGAGACTCAGGATACGGGGGCGGTCCTGGGTTGGTTTGAAGAATTCCGTCGGGATCGTTTCATCCTGCCGAAACCGTCGCCCGAGGTCGCCCGCGGCGACGTTCGTATGTAAACAAGACGGCGGGCACGTTCAGGCCCGGGGGATCTGTTTGAGTTCCCGATGTGACGAACAGTGAGAGGCGAACGCGGCCGTCCGTCGGTTTCCGTCGGCGCCCCCGCCTTTCGAGACGCCCTGTTTACTTTTGCGAGGTGACGAATCGTTTGGTCTCGCTCTCCGGGGGTTGAGAGGCCAAAATGAATTTCGGAAGCGAGGCCTGTCGCTCGCGCGGGTCACTTCTGATTAAGTCCGGTCCTCGATTGATCCCTCCAATAAGAAGAAGCGCTTCCTAAGGGCCTTTAAACTGCAGCGGAGAGACGTCATTGGTTCGTTCGCGGTCTACGAATTCGCTTTCGTTTTTTTTCCTCCATTTTGTGTTAAGGTACCGAGTGCCTTTGAAAACTTACGGGCTGGCGTGCGCTGTGGGCTTTTATCACTGATCTTGAGAGAAGTGTCATTTTCGTTACGCGTACGAAGCGTAACATTTGGTGTGTGAGCGCGTTCGGAGAATGCAAATCGTCGCTCGCTCGGTGCCGTGCTCCGGTACGCCCTTGTGGCGACGATGCCTCAATGTCAAGCGCCGTCAACGACGCAGTCCTCCAATCGGAGCGAAGCGGTGAACGCGGCCGTCCAATCGGAGCGAAGGGGTGACACGTGTATCCGGCCTCCCTGGTAGAACTTCTCTCCTGTCTGAAAATTTGTTAAAAATATTAACCCATGGAACACACCAGGAAAGAAACGTTTTATGTTATCGCTTTAAAAAAAATTGTTTTCAAATATGTTGGCTATTGTAATTTTTACACGGCTATCGTATGTGCGTCTTGACAAAGGTCTTTGTGACCGATATTGTTAAACAGGAGAATTCAAGAGGAGATATCAAAGATGTACAGAACACAATGTTCATTTGGAACATTTTGTGGGATTTTATGCCCAAGAAGACTGAAAGCACAGGAAATACGCACTGGTCTTCTGAGAGACGAAGACAGCTGCACCCACATCTAGAAAGACTGCGTTAACCCGACCGGTGATGAATCCTAACGAAATGGAATTCGGTTTTACGTCACGTCCCAAGCAAAGCATGCTGGGAAACATGGAGAGAGGGGGGGGGCGCTTTTACTCACACTCCACCCCAGTGAGGGATCCTTCTGGAACATTCTCAGAAGCCCAGCGCATCTTTCTTTGGAAAGCTATGGAAAGAGTGTAGGTTCGAGAGGGCTGTGTCTCATCAAAGACTGAGCTGCAAGTGTATGGTTAGGGCAAGAGAGGGGGTGGGGTATTTTAAGGTGTTACACTATCTGTGGTTGTTTGGAGCTCATTTCTGTTCCGTTCGGTGCGAACAGGGTGGTTTCCCACTCTTTCATTTGTGAGGGATAAAATTATTTTTATTTGGGTGGAGCTATCAGGGCAGTGGCCCAGATTAAGCGGCAGAACACTCTTGAGGATGAGGTCGGTCCCCTGGGCAGCCAGTAGAGGGCGGCGTACCTGGGTCAAAATGCCGTCCCGTCAGAACGGAACAGGTCGGTCAGCGGCGTCGGGGAAGAGGTATGGCGATCGCGCCCTTGAGCGGCATACGTTCACCGGGATTGCCTTCGCGAGGGCCCGGCGGCGGCGGCGGCGTCGATCGATGAAGCGCGAATCGCCGGCCTGGGGGAAATCGGCCCGGGAAATGACCCCCCGGCCGAAGGTTCGAAGGTTCGCCAGATCACACCCTTCCGTTAGGGACCCCCCGGCATCGTTGTAATCGGTTGTTAACCCTCCCGTCGCGCGCGCTCGCGCGTGTGCACGGTCCTGCGAGCGCCGCTGCTTTTGACGCTCGCGCGCTGCGAGCGCTCTTAAGTGTGACTCCACGGTGGGGATTCGTTTAGATATTATAATATTATAATAATAGTTTAGATATGATATCGTTTAGATATTATAATTCCCCTGTTCCTGCACTGACAGCTGCGGAGTCTCTCCCACTCTCTCTCTCTCTCTCTCACGCGCACGCACATACACACACACAAGGACACACACACTCATTTTCTTTCTCTCGCTGTCTCTCTCTCTCTCACACACACACACGGACACACACACTCATTTTCTTTCTCTCGCTGTCTCTCTCTCTCACACACACACACACACCATACACTGACACACCCACTAATTTTTTGTTCTCTTACTGTCTCTCTCACACACATACGCACACGGACACACACACTAATTTTTTTCTCTTGCTGTCTCTCTCTCTCACACACACACAAGATTCTTTTTCTCTGTCTTTCTCTTAACACACCACGTACACACCATATTCATCTCACACAACACAGCAGCTTATCTGTTTTACCACACACACACACACACACTAACAGACGCACACACACTACACTGGCAGTTTGCGAGCAGTACTTGTTAAAGCATGGTAAATAATGTGTAAATCAGTTCCCAGTGCCTGGCTCTTACGAAGAGGCTGGAAGATCTCCATTCAAACCGATCCTTCACTCTGCATAATTAACAGCCTCTCCGGTGTCTAACCGGAGTGAGACAAAGAATGAAGAAACACAAACTGTTCCCTTGTCTCTGCGTGCCGAGCGTCTTCTCCCTTCACTCATTAACTGTTGATCTGCGGAGGTAGCCCGAGAGCGTTCATCTCCCTCTCGCTTCCGCTGCCTTATGAACTGTGTGTGTGTGCGTGTGTGGGTGTGTGTGTGCGCGCGTGTGTGCGTATGTGTGTGTGGGTATATGTGTGTGTGTGTGCTTGTGTGTGTCTGTGTGTGTGTGTGCGTGTGTGTGTGTGTGTGTGTCTCTGTGTGTGTGTGCGTGTGTGTGTGTGTGTGTGTGTCTGTGTGTGTGTGCGTGTGTGTGTGTGTGTGTCTGTGTGTGGGTGTGTGTGTGCGTGTGTGTGTGCGTATGTGTGTGTCTGTGTGTGTGGGTATATGTGTGTGTGCGTATGTGTGTGTGTGCGTATGTGTGTGTGTTCTGTGTGTGGGTGTGTGTGTGTGTATTGTGTGTGAGTGTGTGTGTGTGTGGGTATATGTGTGCGTGTGTGTGTGGATGTGTGTGTGCGTATGTGAGTGTCTCTGTGTGTGTGTATATATGTGTGCGTGCGTGTGTGTGCGTGTGTGTGTGTGTGTCTGTGTGTGGGTATATGTGTGCGTGTGTGTGGATGTGTATGTGTGTGTGTCTGTGTGGGTATATGTGTGTTTGTGTGTGTGTGTGTGTGTGTGCGTATGTGTGTGTCTCTGTGTGTGCACGCGCATGTCCCCTTTGTGTGTACGTCTCTGTTTGTGTATGTGTAAAGTATGTGTGCTTACCTGCATTTGTCTGATATGTGTATAAGCTGCAGGTACACTGCTTAGCCGAGAGTACTGCCCGTGGACACCCGAACATCACACACATTATGTGAACATCTCAGTCCAAAACCATGGGCATTATTATGGAGTCGGCCCCCCCCTTTGCTGTTGTAACAGCATCTGCTCTTCACATTCAAAAACACACGAGCATACGCACGTAAAGCCTTTTTTATGTGTGTATGCTTGATGTGTTTTTGTATGTGCGTGTGTGAGCACGTGCACGTCACCCCGTGAGCGCAAAGTGTGTGTATATCTGTGCGTGTACTTGTGTATGTTGGTGTGTGTGTGTGTGTGTGTGTGTGTGTGCGTCTCACTTTGTCATCTGTGCCTCTCCATCTGCGAGGAAAAAACAGCATCGCTTCGTATTTCACGGAAGCCCTGGTTGCCAACGATACCGCGGACCGTTCGACGGTTAGCATTGTAATCGCCAAACATAACAAGCAAAAAATAAATAAATAAATAAATAAATAAATAAAAAGAGGGAACGAAAGCAAAAGGAATAAACGAAAACGAAACGACGGAGAGAGACGGACGAGGCGCGGCCCGCTCCCGCCGCTCGCGCCGCTGACGCCGCTAACGCCGCTAACGGGCCCGATTTCGTTTCCGGCCTGCGAACGAGCCGTCGTTCCTCCCGGCGGCTCGGTTGATTGAGAGACACGGCGTCCTCCGGAGCCATAGCGGGGGGTGGGGGGGGGGAGGCGTTACGTAACGAACGGAAGGGTAATTACAAAAGAGTCGTTAAGGCGCCGTCGCTCGACGACGACGACGACGACGCCGTCGGATCGATCTCCGGGGGGAATCGGTCGGCTCTCTCGCGCCCAACCGAAACTCGTTAACGCTCGCGTGTTTCCTTTAGCACGCGCTCTTCCGCTGGAGAGAGTCGAAACGCGGCGGACGCGACGCGGGCGATATTTGATACTGATTAATAATTCACAGTTCATTCGATATTGAGGCCTCAGGGTCGGGCGCATCGATTGTCCGCTCTTTTGTTTCCTCGGTTACGCGAAATAGGGCCCGCGTTATCGTGCTAGACCAGGGCTGCATAATCCTGTACAGATCTACCGTTCTGTAGGTTTTCACTCCAACCCTAACAAATCACACCTCATTCAACAGCTAGAGCAGGGCTGCCCAACCCTGCTCCTGGAGATCTACCATCCTGTAGCTGCTCACTCCAACCCTAACAAAGCCACACCTCATTCAACAGCTAGAGCAGGGCTGCCCAACCCTGTTTCTGGAGATATACCATCCTGTAGCTGCTCACTCCAACCCTAACAATGTACGCCTCATTCAACAGCTAGAGATCTCACTGAGCTGCTAATTAGTAGAGGCAGGTGTGTCAAATTAGAGTTGAAATGAAAAACTTGCAGGACGGTAGATCTCCTGGAACAGGGCTGGGCAGCCCTGTACCAAACATCTCCAGTAGTAAGGGTTAAGGCAAGGGTGGACAATGACGGCCAGATCCGTTTCGGGTTTTCGTGCCAACTCCTGGCCTTAATTACTTAATTAGCCCTAGCATTTACGCCATCTGCCATTTTAGCTACATCTCTTGATAATTGCATGAATGACAGCCGAAGACTGTTCTTGTGTCTCTGTGTGAAATTTCTTACCGCGATCTAGTCTATGAGGGAACCAGTGTTGACGTATACGGCCAGTTAGCATGTTTAGACAGGGTAATTGTTGGAAACCAAAACCCGCTTACACACTGGCCTTCTGGCACCGGAATAGCCCGTCCCTGAAATAAGGGGTGTGGAAGGCTTTACCCAAAATTCTGAATGAAGGAACAGGGAACGCGTGTGTGGAGAAACGTCTGTTCACCAAACAGTAAAGACTCCTGTGCAATCGCATTTCTCATGCATTTGTAGTGTTCATTGAGCCACAAGACAGAGATGTTTTAAGGCAAGCCATTTTCATATTTTTGAACAGCAAAAAAACCCAATTCCTTTTTGATGTTAACAGTGCCATTTATAAATAAGAGTATGTCTGTTCTGTATGAATATTCTTATCAAGTTCACCGCTGGTTGGTAGCCCACTAAATGGTCGCACTGCTGGTTAGTTGAAAAGCAAATGGCATATTAATTTTGCCACAAACATCTCCAAGAGACCAATATGTGATTCTCTTGTAATGGGCAGTATATGAACTTTATAAACTTGTTTGCAGGATTTAAAAAACTAATGTAAAATGGGCCTAATATCATCAGTACATGTATTTGTTTTCTTTGGTTCTTTATGTGTTTTTTAACGATCATTTTAATTGCACGGTATCTTTAGAAAAGGCCGGTCCGTTCTCCTTTGTAACTCGCAAATGCAGATTTCAGAAGCTCTTCAACAGCGGCACAGATCGAATTCTCAGTGCCGAGGAGCCCGCGGAGCTTCACATCTGGCGAGAACATCGAGTGTCTTTGTCGATTCTGACCTTAGAGCCATTCGTTTTGGGGCGCTCCGATACCCCCCCACCCCGATGATGACCAAAGTGCCCTTTTTTTGGGTAGCGTCCCCTCCTGGGACGAGAGAAGCTGGCGTTTCCAGAACCGCAAAGGATTTGTGGAAAAATCGATGTTTCTCGTTTGAAAAATGAACCGCCCCGGCTCTTAAAAGAGCGTTTTCGTCGCCGGGCTGGGCTAGCGCTGGGATCGTTTTTCCCCGGGCCTGTCTGTTCTCCCGAGCTTATTTATAGCCGTTCGAGTTCATCTTCCGCTTTAGTTCGACGAACGCCTAATAGACTGTCTACCTTCGCTAAAAATAAATCAGCCGTAAATAATAAATAATAATAAAATAAAGCTACTTTTGCTCTGCCGTTTCTTTGCAAAAAAAGAGGAAAATAGCTTGTTTTTATTTCCTGGTTTTGTGTGTGTGTGTGTGTGTTGCGTTCAGTTTGTGACCTTGAAACTTGCCGATGCGGCGTTTTGAGGGGGAAGGAACTGCACACGCAAACGGGAGGTTGCGCGTTCGAATCCCGCCTGACCGCAGTACCCTACCAGACAAGAAATACGTTTGAAAATATATCGCAGGAATTATCAATATATCGCTCCCGAATTATTTTACGCAGATTATTGCTGCTTTGCGATATTGCAATATATTACATCGCTGCGCAAAATATTAACAACACATTTTATTATATATTTACAATATATTGCAGGCTGTTCCGTTTCCAGAAATTTCAATGGGGAAGGAACTTAACCTTTACAGCTCCGGGCAGCGGTGTGCGAAAGGACACGGTGAAGCACGGAGGGCGAGCTCTGCGTGTTCCCCTCGAAAAAACGGACGAACACCGCGAACCAGAAGCTCTCGCGCCGCCGCGCGCCCTTCAGCTGAATGTTAATCAGATGCGTCCTCCCCCTCTCTTAATAGGTTAACGCCGCGTCGAAATTCAGGTCGGCACGGGAACATCACGCCGCCGCGGCGACGGCGTTCGGTCCCCGGACAACAAAGGCTGCTCTCCAAAACCCCCCCCCCCACCCCGGGTGCGGGGACGAGCGGACGCGGTTGTTTACCTTCATGAATATGCAACGAGCGGTGCCCTCTCTCTCTCTCTCTCTCGAACCGGATTAAACCGCCCCCCCGCCCCGCCCACCCCCCCACCCCCGTGTGTACCCGGACGACGGGGGAGAACCGAACGGGGAGCGGCCCCGTCCCTAATCGCGGCTAAATTGCGCCTCAGGTGTTGCCGTCACGCCTGAGACGGTCGGCTAACGAGTCGATGAGCGCGCGCACACGCTAACGTGCTAACGCGGCGCGACGGTCGCCGCTCGTTCGGCGCCGATCGTGCGCGTTCTTTTCGGACGCGGGAAGCGCGACGGCGCTCCCCTCCGTCACGGGAACGTGGAGTCGAACCCGGGCGCGGTGTCATCGATGCGTTTGGGCAGGCATTGGAGGGTCAAAGTGTACCGCTTGATGCTTTATGCGATGCATTGAGACATGTTGATGACTGGGGATAAGATTGGGGGAAGAAAGTGATTGATTGGGGCAGACACTACATTTCCCAGAGTTCCATCTTCACACAACAGGGAGAATGTCCTTTTTTATGCCCCTGCCCTTGAAAGTCCACACGCACCTGTGCCAGCTGGAATATTCATGTATTCGCTGTCATTGAACAGGGTGGCAACCAGGTCCCTGCTCCTGATAGGTTGGGCTTATCATTCTGGTCAGTCGGCCTGGACCTGTAGATTCTAACTGTGTGAACCCTTGGTTGTGTCCTCTCCTGGACCATGAATGCCAGACAGACAGCGTGCCCTCATTACGATTATGTTACATTACATTACATCGCATTACCTTCGGTGTTTTTATCCAGAGTGGCTTACTGTGTAAGGGAGCGTGAATGCCACTTAATTTAATTGCATTGCATTACGGTCACTTGCTCTCATCCAGAGTGAAGTACGGTAGTGGAGAACAGTATTACTCTCAAAAAAAATAAATCACAACAGAGGCCCATGTAATCGCTATGCGTCACGCGAACCTGACAAACAACAACTTCTGTCGTAACGGTTGTACGGTCATTGCTCTTATCCCGTCCGCGGGGGGCTGTCGCGGGGCTCGCGCCGAGGACCTCGGGTGCTGGGCGTATCCGGGGTGTGACCTTTGCTCGGGGCGCTCATGGGAAATTGAGTTCGCGCGCGTTCTCGGAGGGCCACGCGCGAAGCCCTGCTTCCTCCGTTGCCAAGAGGTGCCACGGCTCCCTCCCAGGCCCACGGGGCCGTCGTCATGGCGCCGCTGACCAGCTGTCAATCATTCCGCAAGCCTCCCTGCAAAAATAAAAGGAAAAGCAAATGGAGGCACTAACTGAGCAAATTAATAGCAAATTAGACAAAACTGCTTAAAGGATAGGATATACTAGGTCAGTTACCTTTAAGATGACAGAAAGAGCTGCTCTTCATTCGAGTTTCGTTTGATTTAGTGTTTATTTAGCAGAGGCGACGCAATTAAAATAAAACGACACCCTGTTAGCTTCAAGCTAATTTGCTTCTGCGGTCCCAGGACAGGCAGTTCAATCCAATACAGCACAGCACAGCGATATAACACCTCACAATGCAACAAATTACAATTCTGCAAATATTTAGAAGCAGAAAAATTTTGAATTAAGATAGTAATACAGAAATATGTCCCTTAAAAGCAATTAACGCACCAACTGAACAAATGCATTTTGTCGTAGTTTGTAGTCGAGTTAATTTTTTGTGCAATGTGTAGACACACATATGTATATGCGCAGGTGATTGGGGAAAAAAATCCCATAAGAGGGAAGTTGACCACCTTTAAAAGATTACATTGTTTTGTGTAAATATTTCTTTCCGTAACTATTTCTTTCTTGCCAAGTACATCTGACTGTATCCGAATGTGGGAGGGGCGGGGTTGGATTTTGACGGGCGGGGGTTTAGGATCCAGCCCCGCCCATTAACGTGCGCAGGTGGCTTAAAAACTCCGCCTCCTTTCTAAGCTCCGGGCATGGACGAGGGAATTTGTACGGTAAAGGGGCGGGGTTTGACATCAAGCCCCGCCCCCCTCCCCCCCTTGCAGTCACATGTCTCTCGCTACCGAATGAATGGCGCCTGTCGCGAGAAGGATACAGGAAGTGGCTGAGGGGAAATGGGCTTAACCGGACGGCCCCTTCTCGGGTGCACCGGGACCGTCCCCGCCGAGTTGCGTAACGCACATTAACAGATGAGCCGCGCGTCCCCCCCCCCCCCCGGGCCTCGACGGCGTCCCGGCCTCTAATCCGCCCAAAAAAAAAAACCGGGGTACGCGCGGTGCCGCTGGAAGCACTCGGCTGATTGGTGTTAATCTGACGCGCCGCCTGAGGAGTAAGCACGCCGTCACTCCCCCTCGTGCCTTTTCATTCGCCGGCCCGAAACGTCGCACGGGTGCAGAGAGGTTTCCTCTGATTTGTAAAAAGCGAAAAAAAAAACAAAGAAAAAAACAAAGATTCGGTAACTCCCCGAGAAAGTAGCCTGTCTCGAGAGTAACAAGAGCAGATTGCCCCAGCAGTCACTCTGGATTATTCTTCTTTTATTTTTTGTTATTCTTAGCAGCTGTCCTTCTCTACGGTGGCTCACATAGCTTGCTTTTTTTACACATTAGAAACAAGCGGTCAGATATTTGCTGCGGTATTCGGGCGCGAAGGCTCAGGAGTTCCTTGCGGAAGTAGAGGGGAGCGATGTACACGGGCCATTCAGCCATATTGGGTGAGTACTGTTGCCTTTAGCACTGGATTGAGTATGTGTGAAGAGCGGTCTAGGTCAGTGGTGCACAGTCTAGGTCAGTGGTGCACAGTCTAGGTCAGTGGTGCAGAGTCCAGGTCAGTGGCACACAGTCTAGGTCAGTGGTGCACAGTCTAGCTCAGTGGTGCACAGTCTAGGTCAGTGGTGCAGAGTCCAGGTCAGTGGCGCACAGTCTAGGTCAGTGGTGCACAGTCTAGGTCAGTGGTGCACAGTCTAGGTCAGTGGTGCACAGTCTAGCTCAGTGGTGCAGAGTCCAGGTCAGTGGCGCACAGTCTAGTCAGTGGTGCAGTCGTCAGTGGCACAGTCTAGCTCAGTGGTGCACAGTCTAGCTCAGTGGTGCACAGTCTAGGTCAGTGGTGCACAGTCTAGGTCAGTGGTGCACAGTCCAGGTCAGTGGTGCAGAGTCCAGGTCAGTGGTGCACAGTCTAGGTCAGTGGTGCACAGTCTAGGTCAGTGGCGCACAGTCTAGGTCAGTGGTGCACAGTCTAGGTCAGTGGTGCACAGTCAAGTTTAGTGGTACACAGTCTAGGTCAGTGGTGCACACTCAAGTTCAGTGGTGCACAGTCTAGGTCAGTGGTGCACACTCAAGTTCAGTGGTGCACAGTCTAGGTCAGTGGCGCACAGTCTAGGTCAGTGGCGCAGAGTCCAGGTCAGTGGCGCACAGTCTAGGTCAGTGGTGCAGAGTCCAGGTCAGTGGTGCACAGTGTAGGTCAGTGGTGCAGAGTCCAGGTCAGTGGTGCACAGTCTAGGTCAGTGGTGCAGAGTCCAGGTCAGTGGTGCACAGTCTAGGTCAGTAGTGCACAGTCTAGGTCAGTGGTGCACAGTCAAGTTCAGTGGTGCACAGTCCAGGTGGTGACAGCTCAGGGGGATGTGAAAGAGTTGTCATTCTGTGGTTTTTGTGTTAATATTTTTACGAATACTGTCTTGTGCTCGGACGGCTGTTAGCTCAGACTGCAGTGACAACTCAGTTCGTTGGGTAATCACAAATAAGATGACATTAGATTAAATTACATATTTTCTGGTTGTTGCCAGTTGGGTGTGTGTGTGTGTGTGTGCGCGTGTGTGTGTCTGTCTGTGTGTGTGTGTGTGTGTGCACGCGTGCATGCGTGCGTGTGCGTAATATATTCGTTACAAAAGTGTTGTCGAATGGAGCTGGGAAAGATTTATCAGATAGGTGAGAAATGATCTGGATTTAGTCAATATGAATAAATAATCACACAAATGTGTTTCAGCACATTTATCATGCAAATGGTATTTCACTGAAAATCACCCAGAACCGGTTTACAGAGGGCAGCGCTCTTCTGAACAGAGTGAAAAGTCATTTTTCTGGTTTGACTGATCAGCGTCGGCGCGTCCCATCGCAGAACGGCGCTCTTCAGAAAGAGAAGGATGATGTGAACGACGGAGAGAGGGAATATAGGGGGAGAGAGAGAGAGAGAGAAAAAGAGCTGGAGGAACAGCTGGTCTGTCTTGTCGGAGGGTGGCGACGGGATCGCCCCCGTGAGCGTTTCCTCTCCTTCGGGCCTGCGATTTTCTTCAGAGCTGTTGCCGGGCAGATTAGGGCGAGAGGAAGCCGGTCGAGCGGCACGCGGGCGCCCGTGACCTGATTCGGTCGCGTTAATGCGGTCGGAGCGGACGATGGGAACGCGGCGTCGTCTCTCTCCGGAGAGAGAGCTGGCGGGGACGAATCCGGGGATCTCTCCCCCGCCAGAGGGCCCGGATTCCAAAATTAGGCCGGCTTAAGCCTCAGCCAGGCAGTTTGACCATGTTTTTTTCCCCCAGAACGGAGCTCCCAGGTCATAGGCTGATTTGAACAGAGCCAGTAAAACGGGTCTGTTGCCTTTAACTGTGCACAGGATATATCTGTGCGTGGGACTGAGTGAGCATTAATTGTGTGGCCTTTGACCTTTAACCTCTTCAAAGGCTTTTAACTCTTTAAAGAATAGGTATTGGGAATTTGTTTTCAATTTCTAAGTCAGTGTTCTAGAACCCCATAGCTTTCAGTTACCAGTAGTGATTGTGACATCAGCATTTTAGAATGTTCAGTTCAGAACATTCTAATCGCATGCTTGTGACCTCACACCTTGAAGGGTTAATTGTGGGCGCACCTTAATTGCACCTGCGGGCTGTGTGTGTAGCGTTTTAATGTTGTACGGCACGTGACTGTTTGCGGTGTTTAAATGGACGAGCGAGCGAACTTTAATTACGTTTGCAGGCTTCACCTGTGTGTAAAGGCGTTAATTGTGTGTGCGCGTTTATATAGCGCATACAGGATGTAAGGTGTTCCATTGTTTAACCGTGTGAACACTCGCAGCATGTGTAGTCCTTCAGCGAATTAAAAGCTGCTTTGTGATTCAAATGATGGCCTCTCACCTTAAGACACCATTACCTGGATTTTAAAATGATAAATGAAGGAGAAAGCCCTCTGCGGTTTGATTGAACCTAGCCCTGGGTGTGTTTCATTGAGGCTTTTTTTCTTCGTTGGCAGAGTGCCCGTTGGGGCAGCTGCGTCGTACCACCACAAATGACCCGTCGGGCTATAAAATTAGCCTTTGATAAAATACCTATTTTACCTATTTACTGTTGCTGACGCCTCTTGGCCAGGTCATCATTGTAAATGAGAATTGGTTCTCAACTGATTTTACCTGGTTAAATAAAGGTCAAATAAAATAAATAAATAAAATAAAAAATAGGGCTGGATTCAGGGATTTCGTTTTCTTTCGGTTTTCTTAAAAAAAACACAATTGCATTGGAATATTTCTGGGCTGTCAGGAACACGGAGGAGGAGGAGGCGCACACAATTCGCGAATGCCGCTTTATTTAACTGGCTGGCTTTTCTGTTACGCGGCTTGAGATGTGAGGGTTGGTCGCTCCTTGGAATAGCAAGGCCGGGTGTTTCGTTTCTAAGCCGTGTTTGAGGCAGTTCTCTCAGGTCACGCAGGACCTTATCTGGATACAGCAGCGTGCTCGGGTAATGTCAGAGCTTCCCGAGATTGGAGGCACGGACGACGGTAGAATGCTACACTGCGGAAGGCAGCGTGGTGTAATGGGTAAAGGAGCTGGTCTTGTGACCCGAAGGTCACGGGTTCGATTCCCAGGTAAGACGCTGCCGTTGTACCCTTGAGCAAGGTACTTAACCTGCATTGCTCCAGTGTATATACAGCTGTGTAAATGGATGCAATGCAATGCAAGTGCCCCCCCACCCCCCCCCCCCCTCCTCGGTCTATTCACGCAGAAGGACACGCCCGAGATACCTGGTGGAGGGCGTGGCCACCGTGCCAGGTGGCAAATGGGCGTACAAAACGCCAAGTGACTGAAATGGACAACGGCCAATCGCCTCTTCTCCTAGAATGAGTAACAAAGTCAAACTCTAAACACTATTTTTTTTTTTTTTAAACCCAACAAAAACCAATGAAGGGCCTAACAAGGGAAACTGGAAATGTGTGGGTTAATAATCAGCCTCGGGTGTGCGTCCCACGGCGATTAAACAGCCTCAGGCGTGCCTGTCTATTGGCAAGTCATAAAACGTATCCGCGTCACAAATCCTTCTCCTCTGATTTACCGTCGTGACACGATTCCCGTGAAGGATTTCACCGACATCTCATCGCGGACAAAAGGCTTTATAATTAACTGTCGGAGCCGGAGGGCCAGGGCAACGTCGGGGCGCTATCTGTCAGTACAGACAGAGACGCACCTGGCAGCTCGGCCCTCTGGGAAAGCGGGACAGGCGTGATGTTGCCGCACGGGCCGTACATGTAATAGAGTCGCGCCTGAGCTGAGAGACAGACGCTTAGGCTCCTGCGCCAAGACCCATCCTGTAGTACCCGCAAAATGGACACCCAAAATGGCTCCCTACCGTTCTCTCTTGTTGGCACGTGCTCAGTAACTTGATTTAGTCGTATTGTTTTTGACACACTTTTCACCTTCTCCCGGCGAAGTGGCCAGTAAAATGTTTTAACGGGATTTTGCGAAACGACGTCGACGTCGTTTGATCGCTGATAGAGGCGCGAGGGTGATCTGCCTCTAAAAGTGCAGCGTTTCCTCCTCATGGGGGGGCGGGGGGGCCTGTGGGGGGGGGGGGGCGCCACGACAAGCTGCTGTCCTGCAATGATGGTATTTTTGAATGTCCGGCGAAGATTATGTCAGTCCTTTCTCAAGTACAAGTATGGAGATGGTGTTGATGATCACTGTCACTGATGGTGGCTGCTTCTTAATGTCATGGTTTTTGGGAGAGATAGTGAGAGGGGGGGGGGTTGGTGGCGGGGGGGGGATTTGGTTTGTTCTCTGATTCACAGTGAATGATGATGAACATGTCAATATCGCTTCTTGATATTTCGTTTTATTTAATTGAATTATCGGGAAAGAATGATGGTGGACATGATAGGAACAGGATGGGGAAAGTAGAGAGAGAGAAAGAGAGAGAGAGAGAGAGACAGTGAGTGAGAGAGAGAGAGGGATAGAGAGAGACAGAGAGAGAGCGAGAGGGGAGAGAGAGAGAGAGGGACATAGAGAGAGAGTGACAGTGAGTGAGAGAGAGAGCGAGAGGGAGAGGGAGGGAGAGATAGATAGAGAGAGAGAGACAGTGAGTGAGAGAGAGAGAGAGAGGGGGACATAGAGAGAGAGGGAGAGGGAGGGAGAGATAGATAGAGAGAGAGAGACAGTGAGTGAGAGAGAGAGAGAGAGAGAGCCAGAGAGAGAGAGACAGTGAGTGAGAGAGAGAGAGAGAGCCAGAGAGAGAGAGACAGTGAGTGAGAGAGAGAGAGAGAGAGAGCCAGAGAGAGAGAGACAGTGAGTGAGAGAGAGAGAGAGAGAGCTGCTGTGACCTCAATCCCAGCATGCTGAGGGCGGTTCAGCGCAGAAGGATCTCCCCCCGCCGCGTTAAGGGCTCCTCAACGGAGGCTTTAATCAACGCCGATTCAGTCAGGTCCCCCGGCTCGGCGGGGCTGCGGGGAGGCGCATTATACCGCCCCCCCATCCCCCCCCCCCCAGAGCTCCGCTTCCTGCGCGTTACATCCCAGCTGCGTACGGCAGGGGGGGTGGGGGGGGGGGGGGCGCCACCCTAGGGCGCCGTAT
This sequence comes from Anguilla rostrata, assembly GCF_018555375.3. Lineage (NCBI taxonomy): Eukaryota > Metazoa > Chordata > Actinopteri > Anguilliformes > Anguillidae > Anguilla > Anguilla rostrata. Next base: position 4,602,775 of record NC_057951.1, on the reverse strand, counting down.
TTCGGTTCTGTTGTCGGAAGCTTTCTTACTCGCCCAGAGGTGGAAAATCCAGGTTCAGAAAGTAAAAGTCCTCCCCGGTATTTTCTTCCAACCGCCCGGATTTGCTAGTTGGCACGATTCTTCGGCCAGGTGGTTGGAGCTAAGCCGTGAAATCGGCCGGCTGGAGTTCATGGGTGGAAGAGAAACACGCGGCAGGACTTTTACTCTCTGACCCCTGGACTTTTCCACCGCTGGTTTATGAGTCAGTGTGCCTGTAATAGTGTCTCTGCAGTAGCACCAGTAAACAAAGTTTAAATCCCTGGCAGTAGAGGGCAGAATGTTTAGGCCACCTCATCATAACCCCCCTCCCACCAGTTCTACACGTCTCATATACCTTATGATGATTAATGGTATTAATATCTTTTTTTTTTTTTGGCTTTATGCCGGACCCTTTAACCTGGGAGCTTCATAGCGGGTGGTGTACAGTTCTTTCGTACGTGTGCATTAAAACTGTCCCCCATTTACCTGTATTTGCTTAACGCACTTGACATTCAAAACGGGTCCGTTGGGGTGCGGTCAACAGGGCGACGACGCTACGAATGTGAAGCGACCCCCGAGCCGCGGGACCGCTCAGACCGTTAGCGATGCTAACCGCGCTCCGTTGCCGTGGCGAAGGTCAACGGAGCTGCTTCTGGGCAGCGCGTCAGTGCTTCTGGGCCTGGTGGCATCGCAGAGCGGTTTGTTTTTCGCTGTTTAATTCAGCTGCTGGAGGAAAGCTTGTGAAATTTCTAATCAGAGGAAGAGTGCGCTCTCTATCTCTCTCTCTCTCGCTCCCTCTCTCCCTCTCTCCGTTTCTCTCCGTCCTCTCTCTCCTGTTCCGTCGCCCACCCTGTATGGAAATATAATTATGAAACATACACTCGTGGACCGCGTCGCGTATGAGTCTGACTAATTTGCCTGAGATCGGAGCTGGAGCGGTACGCAACGGTACGATGTTTTAGCGTCGCCGGGGTCGGCGATGCTAATTCGCTAATATTTATAGCGGGAGCGATGTGCGCCGTGGACTTTCCTGCAGCTGTTCACTGGCCAGATTCCTCTGCAGTTCTACCGCGTAATTTTTCCATACAATTTCACATGTGAATCTCATTGTTTCGTGCATTTTTGAATTAGAGATTCGTTTGAAAGATCGACGGGGGCCAGACAGTTGGCCCCTTCGAACCCGTACACCCGACTAGTCGCGTTTCTCGGTGTTGCGCTTTCCCGCCTTTTTTGAGCGCTAACCGGTCTTCGCCGGCTTTTCGGAGGGCGGTCGGCGAACGGCCCGTCGTTGCCCGGGGAGACGCTTCCGGCCAGCACATCTGGGAGGCCTGCGGGGGGGACGCCAACACCGATCGGCCGGGAGACGAGAGCCCAAACGCGGCTGCCGTGGCGACTGCGCTTTGTGGGCGGGGCTGTGATTAATGCGCCGTTGCCATCGGCCGTCTGAACCTGGGGGCGGGGCTGCGGGGGGGCGGGGGGGAGAGTGGGCGGGGCTACATCGGTCATAAACGACCATGCGATGCACTCATTCTCATTCTTCACACAGACATATTTACACTGTTTACAACTTAAACCACCCTCTCTTTATATCGACTTACGTACCCCGTAGAAGCCTGTATGCACACTCAGTCTCCGTATAGACAGATTTAAGCTGGAGTGGTTTATACGCGCTCTCAGTCCTCATATATACAGCGTTATACTGTATAATCCTGTCTAAACACGCTCACTCCTCAAAGGGATGGATTTGCACTGTGTGTGCAACCTACACACTCCCACTTCTCCTCGCTTTAATGGGAAATAAGAGTCCTGCGTGACTTTTGATGTCAAAGGCTCGTGGGCAACACGGTCCCTGCGCTTTTATTTTGAAAGTTTTTTTTGGGGGGGGGGGGGGGGAAGCCGACGCGTCGACGCCCCCGCGGCCTCCAGATCCGCGGCGAACTCGAGCCCCCCCCGCGGCGAAGCGTGCGGCTTCGTCCGTTTGCGAACCCGAGCTCGAAACGCTCTCCTCTCGCCGGGAGACGTTCGCCTTTCCGGGTTTCGACCGCGACCGCGACCGCGAAAGGCTCGACGGCCTCGACCGCGCCGCGATAAGGTCCGCGGTCGAGTCACGTTTCGGAACCCCTGCAAAAAAATTCCCTCTCTCTCCTCTCCGGGCGTCCGGCGTTCGTTTCGTCTCTTACATAAACGCGGTGAGAGCCCTTACAGCTCGCAAGTCAAGGTCTGCTTATAGCGAGAGAGAGATGAGGCTCGCCGCTGCGCTCTCTTCCCACAATCCTTTGCGGTCCTGCCGGCGCCCGGTGCCCGGCGGAGTTTGCCGACGGTTTGCGCGGCAGCGAGGGAGAGAGAGAGAGAGTCGGCGGGGAAGGTGAGCGGACGAACGACCCCGGGGCCTTCCTCGCCTGTGACGAACCTCCGCTCTGTCTCTACCTCTATCCCAGCAGGCACTGCTCTCTCTCTCTCTCTCTCTTTCTCTCTCTCTCCCTCTCTCTCTCTCCCTCTCTCTCCCTCTCTCTCTCTCTCCCTCTCTCCCTCCCTCTCTCTCTCTCTTTCTCTCTCTTTCTCTCTCTCTCTCCATGTCTACTACTGTTCAATGATTTATTGCTTTGAGGGGCCTCCTGCTTATCTACCCTTAGGTGACTTAGGTGCATTAACTGTCTTAACGACTGCTTGTATTTTTTTTCCATAGATTGCGTTGTTGCCGTTCTCGTTGTGTTAGTGTTAATCAGTTTAACCTTCAGGGTCCAAGTTGAACTATGCGGTTGTTCCCTGTACTTGGACCGGTACTTCTCTCTAGGGGTTTCATCATACTTGTTCCTAGTTATGATTATACACTTTGTTGTACGTCGCTCTGGATAAGAGCGTCTGCCAAATGCCTGTAATGTAATGTAATGTAATGTAATGCAATGTAACCCTAACCCCCAAAATGTGCTTGTCGAATGTCCTCTTCTCCTCACCTGTCCTCACAAAGGTGGTACGGAATCAGTAGTGTGTTTTTCCGCCATTGTCTCCGCGGCGGTCTTACTCACGCTGGCGCGCTGCAGACGGGCGGCCCGCGGGGGTCCGGCCGGCCCCGGGTTCGCGCCGCGGCGGAGCTGCGATGGACAGATTGTGCGGCTGAGTCACGCGGGGGGCGGGGGGGGGGGGGGCCGGGGGGGCGGGATGTTGAACTAGCGCCGTGACAATGGGAGGAGTGTGCCGCTCGGAGTCATCGCCGGCGGCACGGAGGACCTCGCGCCCTGCGGTCGGATAACGAAAAAGTCGACGCGCGTGCGCGTGTGTGAGACGTACGTGTGCCATGAGTGTTCGGGTGTTTGTGTACGTGTGTGTGTGTGTGTGTGTGTGTGTGAGAGACGTATGTGTGTGTCGTGAATGTGTGTTGGTGTCTGCGTAATGTGTGTGCCGTGTATTTGTCTGTTTGTGTATGTACGTGTGTGTGTGTGTGTGAGAGAGAGAGCGAGAGACGTGTGTGTGTCATGAATGTATGTTTCTGTCTGTGTGTGTGCATGTGTGACATGTATGTGTGTGTCTGTGTGTGTGTGTGCATGTGTGACATGTATGTGTGTGCCTGTGTGTGTGTGCATGTGTGACATGTATGTGTGTGCCTGTGTGTGTGTGTGCATGTGTGACGTGTGTGTGTGCATGTGTGACATGTATGTGTGTGTCTGTGTGTGTGCATGTGTGTGCATGTGTGACATGTATGTGTGTGTCTGTGTGTGTACGTGTGTGTGTGTGTGTGTGAGAGAGACGTATGTATGTCCTGAATGTATGTTTCTGTTTGTGTGTGTGTGTGCATGTGTGACATGTATGTGTGTGCCTGTGTGTGTGTGCATGTGTGACATGTATGTGTGTGTCTGTGTGTGTGTGTGTATGCAAGCATGCGCACACATGTGCAGCCTCCTAGGGGGCAGTGTGGAGTGCTTCCCAACCAGCAGGCCATTCACTGCATACAGACACAGGGGGTAGCACTGGCCCAGTTAAAGACGAAACATTTGGGCCGGTTTCGAGCGAACCCCGCTCGCGAGCGGCCAGCGAGGGACAAAAGGAGCCGTTTTTTTTCCGATAATTATCGCAGAACACCGCCCGCTCAGCTGGAGGACGGCGGCCGCGCGGACCGAGCGTTTCCATGGGAACGACACCTTCCCCCCCCCACCCCCCACCCCCCTCCCACGACGGCATCTGTGGAAGTTGAGTTTGCTCAAAACAAACAAAAAAATCTGCCGCCGGGCGCGCTGGCACCCCCGCGTAGTGCGAGATTATCGCCGCTCGCCGTGTTCCGACGCCGAAGTTTCGGAGAGGCGCGGAGAAACGCGATGTCGGGAAAACGCCAGAGCCTCCGACTCAGTGGGCACATGGAATATATCGGAAATATATTGAAAATATATTGAAAAATATATGTTATCGATACATTAATCTGCAATATAGTTTAACGAAATTATAGCTTGTTAACGTTTTCAGATATTGCAATTGTTTTATATTACATTACATTACATTACAGGCATTTAGCAGACGCTCTTATCCAGAGCGACTTACACAACTTATATATGTATATCTTTTCATCCACTGCTGTGAAATATATTTTTAATTTTAAAAACATGAAATATATTTTGGAACATTTCGATCAAACCGCAGTGTATTCGGATTCCATTAGGGTTCCTGTGTTTGCGTTTAGATAGGATCTGCTGGAAAGTGTGACGGTGGGGGGGGGGCTGTGTGGTTTACGATGCATTGTTCTGCTCCTGGCTGTTTCCGCGGCAGGGGTCGGAGGGGCAGGGTACCTCCTCCCGCGGCGCGTGTTTTAAAAGCCGTCTCCGCTCCCCCCCGCGCTTGCCTTTCCAGTCACACGCCCCCGCGTGCGTTTCAGCTGTCCCCCCCCTCGTCCCCCGTGGCGAGCGTTTGTCCAGCCCTCGTCCGCCGGTCCCGCGCGGTAAAAGGACCTTTGATCAGGAGCTGAAAAGCAAGCCGGCGGGGGGGGGGGGGGGCTCTCCCCCTCAATGCCTCCCCTCCTCAGGGGGGGGATTTTGTCACTTATCCAGAGACTGCCGTTCAGGGCTTTTTTCACGACATGTGTTTTTTATTTGGGTGGAGGTTTGGCAAAGCAGCTTGGGGGTCGTTGGGTACTGTCGAGGCTGTGCCCTTCCTTTCTGGGATTCGAACCCGGAGCCCGCTGTGCACGTGCAGATCTCTGACCTCTGAGCAGCGTTGTGTGGTCTGACCAGGACACACCTGCGTGCTGATGTGTGTTTTTATGTGTGTCTGTGAACACTAGGCTTGTGGGGACAAATGTGTGTGTGTGTGTGTGTGTGTGTGTGTATTTGTGTCTGTAAACACTAGCTTGTGGGGACAAGTGTGTATGTGTCTGTGTGTGTTTGTGTCCGTAAACACTAGGCTTGTGTGGACGTATGTGTGCCTGAGCACACGTGTGCGTTTGCGTGCATGGATGTACGTGCGTGGGTGCGTATGTAAGTGTGAGTCACCAGGAGTCACGCATTGACTCAGTGTACTTCCTGTGTTTTGTAGTCGTTCCGATGACCACGAATGACCGCTTTCGTACGTCGCGTTGGATAAAAGCGTCTGCTGAATAAATGTAATGTAATGTAATGTACTAGTACTAGGTAGAGATAGTACAGATAGTTTGGGCATCTTGTTTTCCTTGTAGCGGGACATCTCTTTCATGGAGGGCAGTGTAGTGGTGAGACCTCCCAGGTCCATACTTTCCCTATTCGACACGGCACCGCCACCCGGGGGCCAGCATGACTTGTTCTTTCTCCGCAGGTGTGTGCAGGTGTGAGATGCCCCTTTGCGGTTATTTTGGGTGATCGGAGCCGTAATGACGTCGATCCGGTCTGACCCGGCCTGCCCCGGCGTGACCCGCGCTGCCCCCGTCTGTCGCCGCGGCTGATTAAGCCAGCGCCAGCCGGAGCCCGGGCTCCCTTCCCCTGCTCTGTCGCCCGGGAAACAGATGGGCCTGATGTTCCATGTATCACGTACGGACACACACACGCACACACACACAGACACAGACACAGACATACACACACACACACACACACAGACACACACAGACACACACGCACACACACACAGACATACACACACACACAGACACACACGCACACACACAGACACACACGCACAGACACAGACACACACACACACACACACAGACACACACACACACACACACACACACACACACAGACACACACGCACAGAGACACACACACAGACCCACACGCACACACACAGACACAGACCCGCACACACACACACGCACACAGACCCGCACACACACAGAGTGTGAAGTAGAGTATGAGGGGTTGGAATTGATTAAAAATGCACTCACCATGTCCAAGGACAGCTTTGTGTAAAGTCTTCTGTGACTCTGGAAACGGTGACCACACAGCGTTAGCGCTCTATCACAGCCCTGTAGCAGCGCACAGCGTTAGCGCTCTATCACAGCCCTGTAGCAGCGCACAGCGTTAGCGCTCTATCACAGCCCTGTAGCAACGCACAGCGTTAGCGCTCTATCACAGCCCTGTAGCAGCGCACAGCGTTAGCGCTCTATCACAGCCCTGTAGCAGCGCACAGCGTTAGCGCTCTATCACAGCCCTGTAGCAGCGTTAGCGCTCTATCACAGCCCTGTAGCAGCGCACAGCGTTAGCGCTCTATCACAGCCCTGTAGCAGCGCACAGCGTTAGCGCTCTATCACAGCCTTGTAGCAGCGCACAGCGTTAGCGCTCTATCACAGCCCTGTAGCAGCGCACAGCGTTAGCGCTCTATCACAGCCCTGTAGCAGCGCACAGCGTTAGCGCTCTATCACAGCCCTGTAGCAGCGCACAGCGTTAGCGCTCTATCACAGCCCTGTAGCAGCGCACAGCGTTAGCGCTCTATCACAGCCCTGTAGCAGCGCACAGCGTTAGCGCTCTATCACAGCCCTGTAGCAGCGCACAGCGTTAGCGCTCTATCACAGCCCTGTAGCAGCGCACAGCGTTAGCGCTCTATCACAGCCCTGTAGCAGCGCACAGCGTTAGCGCTCTATCACAGCCCTGTAGCAGCGCACAGCGTTAGCGCTCTATCACAGCCCTGTAGCAGCGCACAGCGTTAGCGCTCTATCACAGCCCTGTAGCAGCGCACAGCGTTAGTGCTCTATCACAGCCCTGTAGCAGCGCACAGCGTTAGCGCTCTATCAGAGCCCTGTAGCAGCGCACAGCGTTAGCGCTCTATCACAGCCCTGTAGCAGCGCACAGCGTTAGCGCTCTATCACAGCCCTGTAGCAGCGCACAGCGTTAGCGCTCTATCACAGCCCTGTAGCAGCTCACAGCGTTAGCGCTTTATCACAGCCCTGTAGCAGCGCACAGCGTTAGCGCTCTATCACAGCCCTATAGCAGCTCACAGCGTTAGCGCTTTATCACAGCCCTGTAGCAGCGCACAGCGTTAGCGCTCTATCACAGCCCTGTAGCAGCGCACAGCGTTGGCGCTCTATCACAGCCCTGTAGCAGCGCACAGCGTTAGCGCTCTATCACAGCCCTGTAGCAGCGCACAGCGTTAGCGCTGTATCACAGCCCTGTAGCGGCGCACAGCGTTAGCGCTCTATCACAGCCCTGTAGCAGCGCACAGCGTTAGCGCTCTATCACAGCCCTGTAGCAGCGCACAGCGTTAGCGCTGTATCACAGCCCTGTAGCAGCGCATAGCGTTAGCGCTCTATCACAGCCCTATAGCGGCGCACAGCGTTAGCGCTCTATCACAGCCCTGTAGCAGCGCACAGCGTTAGCGCTCTATCACAGCCCTGTAGCAGCGCACAGCGTTAGCGCTGTATCACAGCCCTGTAGCAGCACACAGCGTTAGCGCTCTATCACAGCCCTGTAGCAGCGCACAGCGTTAGCGCTCTATCACAGCCCTGTAGCAGCGTTAGCACTCTATCACAGCCCTGTAGCAGCGTTAGCGCTCTATCACAGCCCTGTAGCAGCGTTAGCGCTCTATCACAGCCCTGTAGCAGCGCACAGCGTTAGCGCTCTATCACAGCCCTGTAGCAGCGTTAGCGCTCTATCACAGCCCTGTAGCAGCGCACAGCGTTAGCGCTCTATCACAGCCCTGTAGCAGCGCACAGCGTTAGCGCTCTATCACAGCCCTGTAGCAGCGCACAGCGTTAGCGCTCTATCACAGCCCTGTAGCAGCGCACAGCGTTAGCGCTCTATCACAGCCCTGTAGCAGCGTTAGCGCTCTATCACAGCCCTATAGCAGCGCACAGTATGTATGGAGCTATGCACATGTGTGGTGTGTGTTCTGGTAGATAAGGGATTGCAAGTACATGTGCAGACACAGACTGATAGCCAGTGCTCCTTTGCCAACTCGATTTGTTCTCCTCCTCCCCGGACTCCCTCCCCGCCCCACACCCCCCATCCCCCTGTGTAGCCCGCTGTCTGCACCACTCACTCTTGACACCATCCCTCTGCCTCCCCCCTGCCCGCCCCCCACCCCTTTCCCCCCAAAACTCACAAATGCATCTCAGCGACCCGGCCTGTCGAGCGCCCGATCGATTTTGAATAGAGGGCGCTCCCTGCGGTCCGGAGAGGTCTCCCCGCGGCGAGTCCCGCCCCTGTCACTCAAAGCTCGCAGCGATTGGCCGGTGGGTCTCTCCTCCCTGCTGGAGCCAGGGCCAGCCGGGCTCCAGCGCCTTTAACCCACGGGAGGGGTATTTTTAGCAGCTGTCCGTCACGCGGGCCGCGAGGGATTGGACGGAGCCGCCCCGAGCGAATAGAAAAGGTTCGGTTTCGTGTTTTTGGCTCTTTTGTGTTTTCGTCCCGACGCGCTTCCAAAACGGAATCGGCATCGATCTTTCGACGGTGTTTATCTTTCTCAGATAATATTTCATGTCGCTCACAATGAGCTCAGTATTTGTATGCGGGTTTGGGTCTGTGAGTACTCTCTCTTTCTAACACACACACACACACACATACACACACACGTGTACACACACAAGCGGGGTGGGGTGGGGGGGGGCTTATTGGTGGCAGAGGATACATGCCATCCATTAGTGTATGAAATTCCCTCAGAAGTGCCCCCAGGGTCAGGAATCCTGGGAAATGTGTGACACGCCTGAGGCTCTGATTGGATGGCGGGGTGAAGAGGGCACCTGTAACTGGTCCTCACTTTCTCTTTTTTTCATCCTCCTTCGTTCCTCCTTCTCTTTCGATGGCCCCCTCCCCCAATCGGCACTTCTCCTCGAGGTCTCAGTTCTTTCATCACAGACCTCCTATTCCCTGTTTTAATCACAGACCTGTTCTAGACTCAGTGCTGTTCAGTTCTTTAATCACAGCGTCTAGATAATGCTGTTCTCTTACAAGCTATTCTAGAGAGTGGTCAGTTCTATCACAGACTATCAGACTCAGTGTTCAGTTTTTAATCACAGACCTATCAGACTCTGTGTCAGTTCTTTACAGACCTTCTGATCAGTGCTTTTCATCTTAACGACTTCTAGATAAGTGTGTCATCATAATCACAGACCTGTTCTAGACTCAGTGCTGTTCAGTTCTTTAATCACAGACCTGTTCTAGAGTCAGTGCTGTTCAGTTCTTTAATCACAGACCTGTTCTAGAGTCAGTGCTGTTCAGTTATTTAATCACAGACCTGTTCTGGACTCAGTGCTGTTCAGTTATTTAATCACAGACCTGTTCTAGCTGCTGTCAGTTCTTATCACAGACGTTCTAGAGTCTGTGTCAGTTATTTACACAGACCGTTCTAGGTCGTGCTGTTCAGATTATAAAGCCTGTTCTGGACTCAGTGCTTCAGTTATAATCACAGACTGTCTCGGACCAGTCTGTTCGTTATTATCCAGACTGACTGATCCCAATCGGCACGGAGATCTGATCAGTGTTGGAACTGAGCTGCTCAAGTAGCAGCGATAGGTTTCGTGCCGTGCGGTCGAAGAGCCTGTCAATCTTTACCGCAATGCACTCTGGGAGAAATCGCGGAGCAGCGCGGGCCTGGCGGGTAATTTGTTTACCTAATTTGCCTGGCCTGAAACTGTCACACGGCTCCGTCTCTCCCGCACCTCGCTCAGACGCATAATAAGGATCCCCCGTTTCTGAGGTGGGAAATTATGCCGGCGGAGACGGCGGCAGCCGCTCGCGTCCCGCTGGGTCTCCCCCGAAAAGGCGAGCTGTGGGGAGACCGGGGGGGAGGGGCGCCGTCGCGGACTCCGTCGAAAAAAAGGCCGGCGGGCGCGAAACCCCTCTCAGCCTGGCGACGCGGCGGGGGGAGAAGCGCCGGGGTCGAAGGTCGGGTCTCGGGCGCGGCCGCTTTGGGAAAAAAAGGCGACGGGTGCGTTTGGCGCCGCGCGCTGCCGCCGGGGATCTCTCGGCCCTGACCTTTGACCCCCCCCGTGGACGGTAAACGCCCCCCCTCTTTGCCAGGGGGGGGACGCGGTGAAAAACGTACCGCGCGTCTTCGTTCTGCTGCTGGTCTTTGACAGAGCAGGAGACACTGCATTAAAAACCGAAAAGGAGCTTCGTCTTAACAAGTGTTAATCTTCAAGTGTGTGTGTGTGTGTGTGTGTGTGTGTATGTGCTTGCTCATGTATGTCTTTGAGTGCATGTGCATTTGTAGGTCTGTGTGCATATAGATGGATTTTAGCATTAGTGTGTGTGTGTGTGTGTGTGTGAGTGTGTGTGTGCTTGCTCATATATGTCTTAGAGTATGCTTTGTAGGATCTGTGTCATATAGGATTTCACGCATAGTGTGTGTGTGTGTGTGTGTTTGTGCGCATGCACATATATGTCTTTGAGTGCATGTGCATTTGTAGGTCTGTGTGCATATAGATGGATTTTAGCATTAGTGTGTGTGTGTGTGTGTTTGTGCACGTGCACATATATGTCTTTGAGTGCATGTGCATTTGTAGGTCTGTGTGCATATAGATGGATTTTAGCATCAGTGTGTGTGTGCGTGTGTTTGTGCGCGTGCGTGCGTCTGTGCGTCTCTGAGTATCTCTGTTTACATGCACTTTTTTCACACCATCCGCGCACTCTTCACGGAGCAGCGTGTAGCCGCGCTGTTTTTAGCACGAGGCGCTGTCGCTTTCTGAGGTTCCCCCCCTCGTGAAAACGCTTCACACAGTCTGCTCCTTACAGGAAGCGTGAAGACAACCTGCTCTTCGCTCTTCGCACCACACGCAGACGCATACGCACACACGCACACTCGTGTACAAATACACACGCGTGCACGTGCAAATGCTGAATCCTGATCCCGCTCAGACATTCATAATCTTATATAAGCCTCATGTAAGTTTGACAATACAGTAATCGGGATTCCCTCAGTTAAATCACGAAAATGTGGGTGTGCGGTTGTAACATTTAATTCAGTGTGCAAGTGTGAGAACTTGTGGAATTCCCTTAATATGTTCATTTGGAAAGGGGTTTAATGAAGAACAGTCAAAAGTCTGATGCCCTGTTATCACGCTCGATTATATGGTTTCTCTCCCCCTCCGTGGTTGCAGACAGTGACTAGACTAGAGCAAACGATCAAATCCAACGTGTTCAGTTCGATGCATCAGGCAACCCATTTAGTCCCTCGTCATTTACGAAGTGACACATAAATGCTCCTTGTTTCCGACCAATCAGTTCACTAGTATTTTTTATGAGCTCAACTCTTTGGGTGTCTTTAAAAGAGCCTGACAGAAATTAGACCAGAAGGATTCTGGGATACTTTCTGTTACCGACTCTAAGGGTTACTTGAACATGCTGTTTTATCTTTCTGCGTATCTGTCATTCTTCAAAATTCTCTGACAGGTGGGATTTGTCTTTGTATAGATCCAGGTATGGCAGGTCTGTCTTACGAGATGTACAGCGGTTGGAACAATTTTAATTATGGCGGAAAAGGTACCTCATAAATGCATGACAAGCTAGCAACAATGAGTTAAACAGAAGGCAATCTGCATGATAATCAGCACAGGAGGGTAATCTCCTGCAGGTTTGGGGTTATTATCATATTAATGCCTCCCTGGCCCCGTTTGGTGAAAAGAAAAATAAATTCTGAAAATTCCTTCCCATGGTTCCTTGTTGGGATTTGAGACAAGAGCACACAGACACACAGACTTACACACATGGATACACAGACACACACACACTTACACACATGGATACACAGACACCACTTACACAACTCATCCCTAACAACCAAAGCTCGGCAACACACACACACACACACACACACTCACACAGCCACCCATCACACACAACACACACACAACCTACACACGGCACACACACACACACTTACACCCCACACACACACTCACTTTCACCACACACACACACGGTGCCACTCTCCAGCAGGTGCAGCACATTAAGCGCTCCACACACTGTTATCAGGAGCTCCTTCTGAAATCAAGACCGTCTGAACTGTACCGGCGTGTGCAGCTAAAGGAGTCACATGATATCTGCGGGGCCGAGTGGGCTGGTCCGCACGGTCAGCAGCGCAGGTGATCAGTCAGCGCGCCAGACGCATCAGAACTGCATTGCTTGTACTGACCCAGATCAGTGGCTTCAGACTCCATTCAGAAACTGCATCTGCTCTGTAACTGATCCAGGATCAGCGCGCTTCGGGTGCCATTCAGAAACTGCATCTGCTCTGTAACTGATCCAGGATCAGTGCGCTTCAGACTCCATTCAGAGACTGCACCTGCTCACAGCAGAGCTGCTACCTGGATACTACAGTAACATCTGCTCTATAACTGATCCAGGGTCAGCTGTATCGGCATATTCCGCGGCATTTGTAAGCCCTAGCCTAGGTGTGCTTGTGTGAGTGTGTGTGTGTGTGTGTTTCTGTAAAGACAGACAGAAATGTATTTATTTCTATATTTTAATAGATTTTTGGACAAATTGTACATATTTGTGTTCTGGCCTCACATCCCGACAATAGAGCAATTTTTTTTTCAGATGACAACAACTAAATGAATAAAAAAGACACCGTCCTTGTTTCTGATTTGTTGTTTTCTTGTTCCGATGGCGATTTATGTTTATTTCTTTTTCACCTAAAATGCATGTAGAATTTTTCAACTTGTTTTTTATTTATTTTTATTTGTTATGTATGACTTTTTGTAGTCGAACATATAACCTTCAGCTTGTTCAAATGAACAGCACCGTCGCTCTGACTCACCGTCGCACTGTGAGAGACGTAAATTTAGGCAATGCTGACGCTTAGTGGCGAAGAATAGTGCAACCTGGTTGTTCCGAAATAATTTGTTCATGCAAGCTGAATATTTATAATATTTTTTTTAATGAGAAAAACGAACGCATTTGTGTTAAGATGTGTCATAAATGTGTCATAAATTATCGGCATGTTTTTATAAAGCCGTGCTTGTTGTCTATCACTTTCTTCGCACATCTACATTACTTTTGCCGGCGAATAGTTTCACCCATGTCATTCAGTAAATCCGCGGCATCACATAGTAAAGTTTCTCTGATAAATATGTCCAGTTCTTTCACTTTTTATGAGGTTAAGCTGGCCTGGCCAGTTCGAATTTCTGTTACACCTCATTTGCATGATTTCCCCCCTGCCTTTCAGAACTTAGAAGGGGATGTTCAGAAACCCGAAGAAAACACAAAACTGCATTTTGTGTTTTATTGTTACATGCTGCTTGTTTAAACAGCGTTTGAATTTGAGCGACCGAGTTCCACGAATTTTCCATGGTCATTCCATACTAATTTTATCCCCATCGTGGAGGAATTTGAGGCCGTTGACCATTGTTCAAAGGGCAATACAAAGGAATATAAACACATACTAAATAATAGATTACTTCTTCACTAAGAAATACGATTCAATTCAATTTTGATATTTAATCGGATCGTGTGCTGATTTTAGTAACACAAACACTTAATTAGTTCAACCGACAAATTCACCAGTCATGCTCAATTGTACCGCTAGAGGGCATGATAACCACAGAAATGCTGAACGTAACTGTTTTGACAGTACATTTCTAAATAGTGTGTGGCTGGACGGACATACAGTAGCCTATGTGGCGCTCTTGAGTTTGAAATGGAAGAGAAAACGCAATCATGAGCGAAACCAATCATGGTCACAACCGTTTAAAAAAAAAAAACTATTTTGTTTGATAAAATACGTCATTAAATAATTTATGGGAAGTCATAGGGAATGTAAATTATTATACTACATTTAAATTTGTAAAATCAATTTTAAAAAATACGCTTGATTTAAAGAAGGAAACACCATAGTTGGGCTGTATTATTGGCCTATAGTACTTAATTGCATAGCACAATAAAGCCAATATATTGCTATCACACATATCCAACAGAACTTTTTTGGACTCAAATGGTCAGGGGGACGTGGATGATTTGTACTAGTCAGTTTTAATATAAAAATCTCTCGAAATTCACAGGACGAATGTTCCATGTAAAATGCGTAAAATGGATAAATGCGCATTCTTTGGAATGATTCAACGAAAGATATATGGCATTGAATTGAATTCCGCCTTTAAGGTGCATTCTCCATTATGAGATGAAAACGGCTCTTTTGTCCTTGCGTCCTACGCCATCATATACAAAATACACGTGTCTTATAATATTGCTGCAAAAAAACAAACAACTAATTTCATCTCTGCGCCACGTTGGAATTTAAAACCATTTCTGACGGACAAATATATAGCTATTTAATCACAGTGTGCTAGTGTTCAGCCGCTTCACTGCATTGAATAATTCATTAATAATTAACCCGTGTTATATAAATAGCCTGTCTGCAGCGTTCAAAGGCGTTAAAAGGATATTTTTGAACTTAACTTTTATATGCACACGGGCAACTACTGTGGTCAAGTGGTAGAACAAAACACCGTTAAATTGAGCGTCGACTTCTGGCGTATCCACCTCGCAGTGTTCACTTGGACTACCGTATTGTCTAAGTGTGTCAGAACGTTCCGGGCAGAATGGGAGTCTTTATTCAGCAATAGCTCCGCGAGTGGAAAGGTTCCCTGTTGCTTACTGTCATCCGCGGGCCCTTTAAGGATGCGGTCGCTGACATTGACGAAATTTCCTGGTTCTGAATCGTTGTGGACCTCCCCGAAAATCAACAATCAACGCACACGGGTTTCTCGCATGGAGGTGCACTTGCGTGTGACCCAAAGCTCTGGAGAATTGACCATCGTTTCGGACAACTGAAGGGAGGACGAGATCTTTTATGGAGACGACCGTCCAGGTCTGGGCGTGGGGAGTAAGGAGTCTTTGCGTGATTTCTTAGTGCGCTTACTGTAGCGTTGCCAAGGCGAACCTCGGAATCAATTGCGAAATCCAGTTGTTAATGAAACTTCCCTACCATTTATGTGCAAGGTACGAAACATGTATTTTTTTTGTTACCTTTTCCGATGTTATAACTAGCAGCCGGTGAACGACCGGCAGTGTGACACCAGCTTTTGTTAGTTCGCGGCTCCAAGTACATTTGCTGGTCGATTGGAACGTGCGCGGCGTATTCTTAAACACACCCTGCTCTACCGATTCCACGCCGCTAAGAAAATAGGGAAAATGTCATTCTGCACAACGTGTTTACTTTCTTGCTTGTACTTTAATAGCAGAATACTCTTTTCTCAGAATCCGTAAAAAGATGCTTGGCTGTTAACTGTGCACTCATTTGGTTACATTGTGTCACTGCCAACACAATACTGTTGCACCCGCTTAGTGAATGAGCCGCCCATCTACAGTAGGAGACCGGTGAACTGCAGCTAGCATCAATACCAATAAACGCATTTTAATGCGTAGCCTATATGTTTCTGACAGTTTATCATACTTTCAGAGCGAAATCTGTAAGGACGGACTGTAAATGCGTTTTCTGTCACGTTTCTCCATGCCGGCTTCAAGATAGTTCATGTTCATTCATGTTGCGTGGAGCGAAAAGAATCTAGGGACAAGGCCTTGGAGGCGTATTTCTGTGGTTTCTGACAGTTAACGCAGATTTGGCCAGTCTCAGGTGTTCCTTAATTACGGACATTTTTCGGAAGTCAAGCGGACAGGTGCTTCGTTTTTAGTTTTTAAATAAACGAGTGCGCTTTCTGTGTTTAAATTGTCGATTCGTGTTACAGTTTTCACCGTTTGCTAAACAATGACTTCATTGTTAATAAACTCGTTTCACTTCAAAGATAAGCACAAACAGCCCTAGTAACTCACGCAAGATAGCGAATCCGCCCACGCCCCCGTTTTTACAGATGGACTTTGATAAGGGATGTGGCTCCATGTAGGTCTAAATTGCTGTGCAAGGGTGTTATCTCTTGCAGGGGAGATCTAATAACGGCGGATCGGAGGTCTTAAAGCAAGGTAAAATGCTTAGCCAGCACGACTGATTCATTTACAGCGATATTGTATTACATTTGACTTGCAGTTTGATGTGAAACCGCTCCTCGGAGTCATACAGAGGAAGAAAGCCAGTACATAAATGTGCATTCTTTATGCGCCTTGTCTTTAATACATACAGTATTTATGAAGTGATATAAGTATATGAAGTCATATATAGTCTCAGTTTTGACATTTCCGATCATATTGCGGCCAGTTGAGGATTTAGGTCTTCAGATGTAGAAATGAAGGCTGGCAAAGTGACAGCCATTATTGAGTTGTCACTGTTGAGGCATTTGTTACAAACATAAAACTTACACATAAAACCCACCCAAAAGCCTAATGTGTTCTGTTTTCAGGAAACATGAATTTACACAAGGGGAAAACATTTCCTTGTGAAGCATACTTTCCCATATGTTTATAGACCTTTTGGTGACTTCCTGCAACTTTCTGCACCGTTGGAGTCTTGGGAGTTCGGAACGTTTTCCTCCTTCCTAATTTCCAGACAGCTTAGCAAATAGTTAATTGTCAAACATTTCATGTTGGCTATAGCTGTTAGCCTCAAAAGTGTATTGGGACGTCACAGTGACTTGGGAAAGCACCCTGATAGGGTAGAGGTTAGAGGTCGGAGGTCAGATGTAATAGTAGCTGCACGGTGGGCCGGACACCTGCTGCTGTCCTGGAAATAACTTGGGCTGTGAAAACCCGACAGTTCTCACCCGTGCATTTGAGAACACCCTTGCTTAAATATATGTCCTGGTGTCAACAGTCCAAAATATATAAATAGTCCAAAATGAATAAACCTAAAATGTGATTGAACTTTATTTTCACCGTGAGTAGTTTTACTTAATAGCAAAGAGGACTACAGAATGTTTGGAAGATGACTGTGCACGTTAGCCTGCTGTGCAGTTTTCCCTTTTGAATTCTCCACCCAGCTAGGCTAACATGCATCCTCAGGTGCACATTGAGGCCCTGCTCTGCAGCCGTTAGATCCTTACGTTGACGCAACGTTTACTCAACGTTTGGAGAACTTTTGGAGGGTTTACGCGCAGTTGCGGGCAGCACTGGAAGTGTGGACACGCACACATCAGTTGGACAGAGGAATTAAACACTAATCTTAGCCTTCAGGTTAGTATAGATTAATCATATTATTCAGGGTATTCAGAATAAAAAGCCACGGAGAGTTTATTCTGTAAAGAACAGAGAAAGGAATTGATCACATGGTTCATGGTTCGACCAACCACCTGCATCCCTCTAGGAGCCAGGGAGCCGCAGATTGGTTTTCAGATATTTATCGGATTTTTCCGGAAACGTTTAAGTGACCTTCGATTTCCTGTAAAGCCGGAGTGACATAAGAAAAGGAAGAGAAAAACTGCTGGTCATTTTCACCTTTGCCCCTCCTCCCACACCCTTGCGCGTGGGACTGAGAGACCCTGTGCCTGATGCACCTCCGATGGCTAGTTTATTACTGTCAGATGCCGCGTTCCCTAATGACACATGGCCTGCACTGTAGAAAATGCTGAGATCCTGTCCTACCTGGCCGTCGCTAATCAATCATCAGTGTGGCGTCGTATGTAATCGTTTGTGGCCAATCTGTAGTAAGGAAATGTGTGTGCGTATGTGTGTGTGTGAGAGCAGGTATGAGACTGTGTCGGGTGTGAGTGTGTGTGCGTATGCTTGTGTGTGTGTGTGTTTGTGCGTGTGCTTGTGTGTGTGTGCTAGTGTGTGCGAATGTGTGACTTAGCGTTGTCTGTGTCCCCGTGGGTTATGCTGGCTTGATGCTTTTCTGGTGCTGCTGTGCGGGGAGGTGGGCACGCCTTCCTGCCTCTCAGCGAATAGCCACGGGTTTGAGAAGGGGGGGGGGGGGGGTTTGGGGGGAGCTCTGCTCTGTCATGCAGCAGGTAGCATCAGGGCCTGTACCGTTCATCTGCCCAAAAAGACTGGGCTGAGCCGTGGTTCTCTCCTTAGTATTCATAAATTCATCGATTGATCCCAGGTGTGTGTGTCTCTGTGGTTGTGTGTGTCTGTGTGTGTGGTTGTTTGTGTGTGTGTGTGTGTGTGTGTGTGTGTGTGTGTGTGTGTGTGTGAATGTGTGTGTGTGCAGAATCCAGAATCGCTTGTGTCCTGCAGCAGTCCGCTCAGCGTGAAATTTTACAGGGTTCGGCATTTCTGTGCTTGAGAGGCGGGGCTTCGGGGCCTTCGCGTTTTGATTGGATCTCGTGAGCGTCCGGCCCAGCTGGCACAGCGGGGCCTTTTATTACCATTCAGAGGCCACCTGCTGCCTCTACCTGTGCCGGAGGAGGTGAGAGTGACAGGCTGAAAGGACGTGCGTGATTGGCCTACACAGTGTGCACATCCTTACCATCAGCCAATCAGCACGCACGTCCTCAAACTCTGAAAAGATACAAAACTGCTTTTCATTAGGGCTTTTATATGCTGTATATACACACAGCTTTATACTACAGTATTTACTGCATTAACAAGGGTGTTTCAGATGCTAATTACCAGGGAAACAAAAAAACAAAAAACAAAATGGCAGTTAGATGAATGTTTTCTCCCCCCCTTCCAGAGCAGAGCATCTGTTGAATAAGCAACACGCTAAACCGAAAGTGTAAATCAGCGTAAGTGCGTCTGCTGAGCCGGCGAGGTGCGTGATGCGCTGGAAGCTAAATCTGTTCCTGTTGCAGCCTTCCCTGAGCACCGTCGGAAGCGCGCGGAGTGCCTGTCAGTTATCTGGGGTGTCGCTGGCTGCAGTTATCGGGGTTTTAACTGGCTGCAGTTATCAGGGTTTTAACTGGCTATAGTTATCAGGGTTTTAACTGCAGTTATCAGGGTTTTAACTGGCTGTAGTTATCAGGGTTTTAACTGCAGTTATCAGGGTTTTAACTGGCTGCAGTTATCAGGGCTTTAACTGGCTGTAGTTATCAGGGTTTTAACTGCAGTTATCAGGGTTTTAACTGGCTGTAGTTATCAGGGTTTTAACTGCAGTTATCAGGGTTTTAACTGGCTGCAGTTATCAGGGTTTTAACTGGCTGTAGTCATCAGGGTTTTAACTGGTTGTAGTTATCAGGGTTTTAACTGGCTGCAGTTATCAGGGTTTTAACTGCAGTTATCAGGGTTTTAACTGGCTGTAGTTATCAGGGTTTTAGCTGGCTGCAGTTATCAGGGTTTTAACTGGCTGCAGTTATCAGGGTTTTAACTGGCTGCAGTTATCAGGGCTGTAACTGACTGTAGTTATCAGTGCTTTAACTGGCTGTAGTTATCCAGGGGTGAGGCGGTCGAACCTGGCCCGGTTAGTGTGGCAGTGGGCTGAGTTTATGAGGCTGAGTCAGTGGGGACTGAGCCGAAGCACAGAGCTGTTTGCTGGGCCTACAGACTGTAGGCAGCGGAAATAGAAAACGTTAGGCCAGAAAAGTTCTCTGCATCAACCCATTAAACAGCATTAAAAAGCATTTAGACCAGTATTCAGTAATCAGTTTAATTTTTCACCCATCGTATCTGCTTTGGCTCGAATTTCATTATTATTATTATTGCTATTAATTATAGTATCAATAATAATAATCTGAAATATTACATTTCTATTTCCAAACAATCCCTGTAGAAAGTTTGTCACTGTGAGAAAAAAGACTGTACACTTAACTGCCCTGTGGCAATGGCTTGGACTGAATTTGACCCGAGTCTACTTTACTGCAACCTTCATTAACCCTTTGAAGAGGAGGTTCTTTGGAATGGCGTGTTCTAGAACTCCACTGCTTTCAGTTACCAGTAGCCATTGTGACATCAGCATTAGAATGTTCAGTTAAGAGCCGCTGCTCATCTCACCCAGGGCCACCGGCCGTTCGCCTCTCCCCCCCTCCACCCCCTGGCCCACTCGCAAAAGGACTGCCCTGCGTGCCTGAGAGAGAGCGAGAGAGAGAGAGAGAGAGAAAGGCGCAGCCCAAGAGCGCTTTTATCTAACGGAATTATTTATCAGGCCGGGGCCAGGAGGACGCGTAACAGGTGGAGGAAGCGTCTCTCTAAACCGGGCTCGAGCTCTCCGCCCTGACGGACGAGCTCCGGCGGCTATTCATTAGCGCTCGGACTTTCCATTAGCGCGCGCGAGAGCCGCGCCTCCGTCTGACGGGCGGCCTCAGATAACGCTGGATTACGACGATGAGGATGATTACAATAATATTAACAGTGCTGCCGTTACTGTTATTAAAGGGAATCACCAGCACCACCATCATCATCATCATAAGAACTTTCTTGGCTGCCGTTCGTCCCTCTGGAGCATCAGTGTGGTGTCTTTTTCCGGAGACCAGTTGATCATATCGGGCCATCACCGGGGCCGCGTTACTGCGGAAACGCTCATCGCTAGGGAAACAATTTCAAAAAAGCTGGCCGGCACTCTTTTCAGTTGAGCGTAGTAGAGGCGGCGAGCGGGAATCGGGACGCGACGGCGGGGGGTTCTGGTGCTTCCGCAACGATGCGGAGTGCATTTTTCTGGTCGCCGCGCGGGTTCCTTGCCAGGCAGGGTTAATCGGTACAGAGCGATCGTCCGTGTCGTGCACCGTATACTAAAGCTTTTCTGAAGAGGGGCGGGTTAGGAGATGACGATGCTCTGGTCCACTGAGCACGATTCCTGAATGACCCCTGAGGTGGCATTTATCACACAGATAAACCAAGCGTGAGCTGATGACCTTTCTCGTAGAAGACTGGCGTGGTGTTCCTCCTTGTGGAATTCCGGGCACTGGTAGGCTCTGTGTCGCAGCTCACGGGGGCGGCATTGCCCCATTGTTTGTGGCCCGAAAACCTGTCAAGCGACTTTACTTTCGGGTTTCCAGTTTTTTCACTTCCTGCACCATGCAGTACAAGTCTACGATGAATGCTTTGGAATTGCCTTCCTGTGTGTGTGTGGGTCTGCATGTGTGTGTGTGTGTGTGTGTGTGCATGTGTGTGTGTGTTACACATCCTTCCTCAGGCTGTAGTATGCGGGAAAATGCAGACAAGCGCCACACGCTCTCCTCTGAATCGCGCGACCTTGCCAGCTGCTTCTTTTTCGTCCAGGCGGGCGGCGTTGTGATCCTCGTCCTTTTTGTCCCCCCAGGGTTGCCGTTCGCCATGCTGAGCTGAAGCGGAGGGACGCCGTTGAACATGCTAAAGCGCTTGGACAAGATCCGTTTCAGAGGTCAGAAGCGAGACGAGTTCCTGGATCTATCCGAGTCTCCCAACGCGTCGGACAATGAGTGCGGCGACGAAATCCTCCTGAAGCCCCGCCCCTCCGGCCGAGACACGGAGGACCTCCGGGACCCCGTGAGTGCCCTGCTTCCTGTGATGTCATCGGCGTAGACTTCCTGTTTGTTACTGCTCTCATCTCTGTGATGTCATGAGCGTAGACTTCCTGTTTGTTACTGCTCTCCTCTCTGTGATGGCATGAGCGTAGACTGACTTTCAGTTGGTACTCCATCCCTTAGATTTCATCAGCACAGACTTCCGATCAAGTACAGTCCTCTCTGTGATGTCATCTATATAGACTTGTTTGTGATTGTTAGTGTTCTCCTCTCTGTGATGTCCTCAGCGTAGACTTCTTGTTTGTTAGTGCTCTCCTCTCTGTCATGTCATCAGCATAGATTTCCTGTTTGTTAGTGCTCTCCTCTCTGGGATGTCATCTGCGTAGACTTCTTGTTAGTGCTCTCACTGTGATGCCATCAGCAAAGATTTACTTGCACTCAGAACTCTCATCTGTATGATTTAATCAGCATAGATTTCCAAACTGTCCTCTCTGTTATGTCATTCATTCAGGTGTCCTGCTTTCATTCACTACGTCACAAAAACATTCAACTGTGACATTACCAGCCAATCACAGGAATCTGAGAAAATGATGTAAACATACAGAATTGTATTGCTTCTCTTGAATATTACTCAGAGTAAGCCTAAAAATCCTACTCATATACTGCACCTTGGTAAAGATTCTTAACATGTGGAAGAAGTCAGATTAGATTACTTGAATACCTGAGTGTACGAGCCAATTCAATTAACAAATTAATCAAAGTGCTCTTTAACACTGCTGGGGTGTGCCAAAAGCAGTGTATTTTACACTGTGTATTTCTTAGGGGGAAAATTTCTTAGATGTAAATTTATTGGTTTTCGTCCCTGCATTGTTTAGCTTAAAAAGTTTTGTCTGTTCTACATTCTGTCAAGTTCCTGACAGTCCTCTTACATCTCATTTTGGTCCACAGCTCTCCTATTTAATGTTGTTCTGGTCTTTATCTGTACCTGGTGTCTCTTTGCAGTTAGAAGATTCTATTTGCGAGACGCTGTCTGAGGAGTTTTAGCCAAAATTCCTTTCTGATCTGTGAAGTTGCTGTTTATTCGGTCTGTTCCTGTTGATCTTGTCTTGGACAGCTGTCTTGGACAACAATCGAAGGAATGTTGTCCAAGACAAGATCAGTGTTCCGGACAGCCAGCTGTGTTTAGTATGGTAGGAATTCAGCCCTGTTCAGTGTACCACAGTTGGTCTGGTACTGTAGTTTGCTTTTGACTGATGCAGATGGATGTTAGAGAATTGGGCATGTTACTTAGAGGTTGCAAGTTCAGTTCCCTGGTGGAGCATTGCCATTCTACACTTGAGCAAATTGCCCTGAATTGCTTCAGTAGTTGTACATATCCAGCTGTAAAATAAATGGATTGTATATAAAAAGAAATTAAAGCAGTGTAAGTGCTCTGGAGAAGAGCGTGTGGTAAATGCCAAACTATGATGTCATGTTTCCTTAAGGTTTTCAGATTAGTTACCTTGTTCAAGGGTACAGCCCCAAAATGCTCTGTTCACAAGCCACGCCCCCCCAGTCCCTGCATCACACTGTCACCATGAAACAAGTGAAACCACGGTAACAGAGGGAGGGGCCCAGAGATAAAGTCAGCCCCTGGGCCTGCGTCGTCTCTGTTGCCAGAACGTTGTCAGAAAGTCATGTGACACCTCTTGGAATCTTGGAATAGCGACAGCGTTGCGCTAAGCCGGAGAAAACCATTAAACCTTTCAACACCAATCCACTGGCCGCAGACCAGCAGGAGAGCACACCTGCTTAGCATAGCATAGCATCACATAGCATAGCATAGCATAACATAGCATCACATAGCATAGCATAGCATCACATAGCATAGCATAGCATCACATAGCATAGCATAGCATAACATAGCATCACATAGCATAGCATAACGTAGCATCACATAGCATAGCATAACATAGCATCACATGGTATAACACATGGGCCACTTTTGTCAGGCATGGGTTCAACCTAGTCCTGACCTAGACTAAAAGGAAAAATTCTAGAAAGATTCAATGGAAAAAAAAAAAAAAAGTTTTTTAGTCAACAACTGAGATTGATCCAGGCCTGAGAAACCAGCCAAACATACTGTATATTTCAAATGTAATATGTAAGAACAGGTCTGTCGCAATATTCTTTGAAAGCCTCGGGGTCGGCTGAGGATATGGATGAGGTGATCTCAGATTAATTTCCCAGCATGCCCTGCTCTGTGACAGAGCCGCCCTCCCCCCGCCCGCCCCGCATCCACTCCCACTTTTATACTTGTTAAACATTTGGGTCGGTTCCCATGGAAACAGCAGAGGGGGGTTAGGGAGAGCGCTGCGAGCGGATTCCGGCGCCGCCTGAACCCCATCAAGAGGACAAAGCAGGGAGGGTCGTCTGAAATTTCTCCATCGATCCCTTGTGCGGGGGGCCTGCGGGGGCCTGCGGGGGGGGCCTGCGGGGGGGGGCCTGCCGGGGCTCGCCTCTGCTCCACATCGCGCGAAACGCGTCTGAAATTCAACAAATCGATTCCTCTGGTTTTTTTTTGTCCTCTTGCACGCACGCAGAGAACAGGAAGGTCTTTCCGTTGATTTACTACCGACTCGCCTGCGGGGTTCCCTCTCAGGTTCTGATCTCAGGAGGCAGTTCAGACCAGGCCGCTTTTAACTCATCTGAAGGCCTGCTGTTCTTTGTGCAGGAGCTTTTATCAAGGGCCCTGTTTTTGATGGCACCAGATATTGGTAAAATAGTATTTTCATTGAAAATGACATTATTCCAGATAAAACATTTATTTGTCGTAGAAAAGATGCCTGTTGCAGCAATGTTGCTGTTTTTATGCTGGTTTTTGTTAGTCCCTGCACTGAGGGGCTGGATTGGTCATTTGGGGGTGTGGATTTGGGCTGAAGCCGGGTGCAGTGGTATTTGGGCTGAATAATCTGTGAAAAAAGGACAAATTACTGTTGTTTTCACTACATTGAATAGCTTAATACTACTTTTAAAGATTTAATGTGTGTGTGTGTGTGTGTGTGTGTGTGTGTGTGTGTGTGTGTGTGTGTGTGTGTGTGTGTGTGTGTGTGTGTGTGTGTGTGTTGGAAACGCACACGCCAGTACAAGGTCCTGATCAAACAACCCATTGTCCAGATGCCCTGATTGTACCTCACTGAAAACCCCTAAATGTCATCGCTGGACAACTTGCACAATGGTTTATGCTGTGTTGAACATTATATTTATTGAGATGAACAGGAGATAAACGGAGCTCGCCGTATGTTAATCGACAATTAAGCGGCTGTTGTGTCATCGGCCGATTCGTTTTCCCCTCCCTCTGCAATTAGTCGCTCGTTCATGCGTAGCCATTAGCTCGCGGATGAGCGCTTCTTAAGAAGAGCGTTCTCAAACCGCGGGGCTTCGCGACAACTGCGGGTGACACAGCTGTGACTCCAATAGTTATCTATGATTATAAAAGAGCAGAAGATATTATTTACATATGCACGTTGGCAAGCCCCTATGCTAAGCTTCGCTTTAAGCCTGCAGCCCCAATTTTAAGGTTGCAACGCAACTGGTCCTAGGTTAGCTTAGCTCTGATTTGGAGCGGAGTTTAACATCTAATTTTTCTTAAAGTCCAGGAGGCAGTCTGCAGGTTAGCCGCAAACTAAAGTAAATGAAACGTGTTGGAAGCTAGCCCAGGGCTACAGTTCGCCCCTCCAACCCCAAGAAAGGAAGTTTTAAGATGTCAGCCGTTAATGCCGAACTCTCGTTATATGCAGATATTTTGCAGATAAAAATATATAACTTAATTCAGGAGCACACCCAAGACGCATAGAAAGGAATTCTTTTTTTCCCCTAGACACAGCCACTCATTTAAACGGAATGTGGAAATCGTTATTATTTGGCGGGTACACGGCCACACCTGTGCTACCGTTTTTACAATCGTTAGAGCAGTGGTTCTCAAACACGGTCCTGGGGGAACCACTGTGTGTGCTGGTTTTCATTCCAACCTCAACTGCAATCCCAGAATTTTAACAAGCTGTTCATTTTTTTCTTACTGAGGTGCTTTTCATGTTTCAGAGCTGGGGTCCCCAGTCTGACCCAGAAAGGGCCAGTGTGGGTGCGCACACCTGGTTCTGCTAATCAAGGTGCTTAGCAACGGCTCTGATCGATTAGTAGAATCAGGTGTGTGCACCCACACTGGCCCAAATGAGAACCGCAAAATTAGAGGCTTTCTTTGCCCAGTTTCTGCTTTGTTTAAATTATTTTTCATAACTTACTACATAACAATGCATTTGCACATTTTCAAAAAGGTTCCTGAATATGATTACAGTGCAGTCTGTAAGTATTTGGGCAGTGACACAATTTTTGTTGTGTGCTAATTTTTTTTAAAAATTGCTGGATATTAATCAAATCCATTCAGAATTAGGCTTTTTTTTTTTTTTTGAACATAAGACCTTTAGGTTTGAAGGCCCTATCCCTACGTGATCTTTAGGCTCAGTGGGAGAAAAAACAACTTGTCGTCTTAGTGTTAGTCAGTCTGCACACTGGCCAAACTGGTTCATCTCCTCCAGTGAGTTAGGCTTTATCTTTCTGTGCTTGACTGTGGACCTTAATCCCTTTTCACAGGGCAGAGTTTACCTGTTTTGATGTTTTAAAAAAAATGCTTTTTCTGTCTTTTTTGTTTTTATGTTCCCTTCTGGAAATTTCCTATCCTGTTCAACCCTTCTTCTCGATCAGTCTTTGCCACTGTGTACCTGGTTCTGTCTCTACCTGTAGCCCAGGATTTTTGCCGTGAGATCACATGACCTTCACACCACCCCTCTGCTTTCTACTGAACTTCTCCAAGACTTTTTTTTGTATTAAGTCGGTTCTGTTCTGTGCATGGAAAGCTGACCCAACGTCGGTTTTGTCGTTCGTACAAACCACCGCCCTGATAAATAAATAAAAATCAAGAAATGTAAGTTTCACATCACTCACTGCGAATCAGAGCCCTCCCTCTCCTCCCCCCCTCCCTCTCCTCCCCCTTTTCTCTTCCTGTATGAATCATATCACTCCTTGTGCAAGAAGCTCTCTCTCTCTCTCTAAATGTGCCCCTGCATGTGTGTGGCTAACGCTCGTCTGCTCCTCGTCTGCCCGTCTGTCTCCCGCACGCCCAGGCCAGCCCGGCTTCCCTCGCCATGGCCGCCGCCATCCAGGACCTCCAGAGGACCGAGTCGGACCGCCTCACCGAGGTCAAAGGTCACCTGGAGGTCGCCTTGCTGGAGAAGCACTTTTTACGTGAGTGTGAAAACCATTTCTGCTTCAGAGCGCTCCAGCTGTGTGTGGAACGATTCTCCGAAGGGGTGTGGGGGGGTGGAGGAGGGGGGGGGGTTGAGGGGCGGGGCAATATTAGTGAATTTGTGCCAGCAGATATATAATGTGGGCCGCTTTACTGAAAAATTTCCGGAAAGTTCCTCTGTGCTTTTTTTCTGTGCTGTCTTGATAATGGAATGGAATGGAAAAACCTCACCTACAAGGTAATACAAATATTGTCAAAACTTTGTCTTTGCAAAGTGATACAAATATGATCAAAGCAGGTTGACGGAAGCACACATCTGTGGCTTGGACAGGGTTGTTGTGTTCAAAAAAAAAAAGACTTACTTACATCACCAAACCCTCCTCACCCCCAGCTATAAATATCCTGGCTTAGCTCGTAGCTGTCTCACACACAGGAAGTAGCAGGCATATTGTAAATGAAATAAACTCTGAAGCCAATGGTGTGACCCCCTTCACGAGAGCCTGTGTCTGCCACAGTCTATAGTTAGCAGTGAGCAGCCCGAGACATGCGAAGCCCCTGATTGGGTGAAAGTGGCAGCCCAGGCTATCCGAGGCCTGTGATTGGACAGAAGCAGGAGTGGTGTCCTGAGCCAAGATGTGTTCCTGGGCTCACTTTAAGTGGCTGGGCCCATGCCAGCGTCCGCATCAAGAGCCTCGCACCAGTTCTCCCACTCCGCCCCGCCCACTCGTACAAGTTCAACAATCTTAATTGAGCCAGAAGTTGGCGGTAACAAATGCCAGCACACCCTGCCCCCCCCCCAGGACCTAACGGCACCTCTGGCCAGACGGCTCACTCGCTGGAACAGAGAGGTCATAGGTCGAGGGGAGGCTCTCCTACACGCGCTAGTGGCTTTTAGCGAACCGTTAGCACGCTAAAGCCCTTCGTAATGGGCTCGGCTACGAGCCAACTTTAGCTTTTTTGGTCCCAGCTGCCCCGTGATTTAAGCGGAGGTTCCCCAGCCTCCCCGTCATTACCATGCTAATCCCTCTCCGAAACGACTTCCCGGTTCCCCCCCCCTAACTGTACCGCTGAGCGCCTGCATCTCATCCAGGACACGGCTGCATGACTAGCACGTTCCCAAGCGTGCTCACCTAACAACCCCCCTCCTCATCTCTCTCCGCAATTAGCATTATGGTTTCCGGTTAGCATAGTTAGCATACATTTAGCGCGTGTGCTAAATGTATGCTAACTTAACTGAGAAAACTTAACTTAACTTAACTGAGAAAAAGGTCATCAGTTTTGTCAGGGAAATGAATTACAGCCATTAAAATTACTGTGTTTGTTCCCAGTTCCAAAATACTATTATGTGTGCACTTCTGATTGTTAGATGGGTTATGGAAGCTCTATGATCACGGACCACTCTAGTGCACAGACTGTGGTAGCTCTGTAACCACGGCCCCATATAGTAGAAGAATTACGGTAGCTCTGTGACCATGGCCCACTCTAGTAGCAGAATTATGGTAGCTCTGCAGTCGTGGCTGTCTCTGGTGGAGGCAGCAGATAGGCAGTTCTTTTCGTAAATATTTGATTTCCGTGCAGGCCTGAGGTCATGGCTTGGCACCCTGTTCGTGCTCCACCTTACTGCCAAAACAGAGACTGTGTTGAAGTGTAAGATGGAGCACCAAATGGCTGTGAGCCCCCAGAAACACAAGCTCAGAAACCTACTGAACTACAAAATCAGGATCATTGAACAGGTCTGTTTTGAGACATGGGAAGCATAAAGGTATTTGATATTTTTGTGCCGTTTATCTGAGGAAGAGGCAGGTCCAGGCTGAGGGTTCTTGAATCCTGCTGGTGTCGGGGTTAGTGTTCTGTCATTGTCAGTCACGCCTGGAACTCGCTGTGAGGTCACTTCCTGTCTGAATTATGACCTGGAGAGATCGATAAGGAAATGAGGCTGAAGAGTCGTTAGCAGACTGTTTCAGCAACTGTAACTGTTTTACCGCAGCCT
Source organism: Anguilla rostrata (assembly GCF_018555375.3). Taxonomy (NCBI): domain Eukaryota; kingdom Metazoa; phylum Chordata; class Actinopteri; order Anguilliformes; family Anguillidae; genus Anguilla; species Anguilla rostrata. Next base: position 4,573,891 of record NC_057951.1, on the reverse strand, counting down.
TGTACCCCACCCCCACCCCACCCCCACCCCCCACAAACACACACACCATTGCCGATAAAGAGTCTCTCACCTTAGGGAGCTGATGTCACACCTCTCCTGACCCCGAGGAGTGGCATCAGCTTATCTCCCTGGCGATGGTGATGACATCATGCCCAGAGGAGACAAGGATCATAAATGGCATCAGTGCCAGGGTCCTTGTCTTTGAGTTCTGACAGGAAATGACGTGGTGTCATCCCACCAACCGGTCTGGCTGTGTCTAACATGCGTAATAAACACTGGATAGGAAACACCATGACCCCTAACCTAATCCAACGTTCTCTAGATCGTAAACATGCTTTAAATCAGCAAATCCTCATTTATTTTTTTTCAAAACGCACGTTTTGAGAGTCCAAGGGAACGTGGAGTCAGGCACGGTTCCACCCTGGTACGGCAAGGGGGAGGATGAAGGGAGGGCAAAGGTCATCCTTTTGGACTCCTGGGAATGTGTGAGAGAGATAGAGAGAGAGAGAGAGAGGAAGAGAGAGTGAGAAACACACATTCACGCGTACGGGCAGTATTTTCTAACTCCTCGTTTTCTAAATCCGTGCCGAGTTCGCCCGGCGATGTCATCAATCACATTTCACATCAATCACATTTCCAGATCAAACCCCTTTTAACGTTTGTGAATGAACCGTAGACGCTGTTCTGGCAGTCTGATCAGAGTGGACGTGATTGCAGCTGTTGCATCTTCATTTATTCGAGAGAAAGAAGACCGCACGCGCTCTGTTTGCCTCAGTTTACCGAACGAAACTCCGCCAACGTTTTGTTTTTGTGCGCCTTTGTCAGTGTTGCGATTAAAATGCCGAACCCCTGTTTGAAAAATAAAGAACAACGTAAACGAAAGCAGCCGGCTCAGAGGTCCGACAAAAAAAGCAAGAGGCAGCTTTGTTTGGCATTAAAAGTTTGCGACGTACTGTGCCGCTCTGCTTCCTGCCGAATGTACAGATGTCGACAAGCTCGCGCTGTTTTCCGGACCGCCAAGGAATCGTCGGGATTCCGAGATTGAGCGGCTTTTTGAACAGGGGGCTTTAATCCCCCCCCCCCCCGCGTTTGGAGGCCGGCTCCCCGCGGTACGTCTCCTCCAGCTTGATTCTTAAAGGATTTCAGTTCCTCTGCGCCCCGCGTCGCGGTCGGAGTCTCCGCCAATTTCGGAAAGGGGCGCTCCGGCTCGGGCGCGTCGCTCCGTTCGCGGGAGGTTCCGCCCCCGCCTTCCTTCGCCGTAACCGCGGAAACCGTCTCCGCGGCGATCATGAAGCCGCACCAGCGAGCTCGCCGGGGGTGCGCGCGGGGGGGACACGGGGGCGGCGGATTGGACCTGGAGGTCCTCTACCTGAGAGTCGCCGACAGGATCAGGAGTTTCAAGAGCAGCTTGAACCTCAGTAAGTCCCACATCCCCGTCGTGATATTCTAATATCTTTCGACTCCTAACAAATAATATTTTTAGAGTAGTCTTAGTCTTATTCTTATTTTCATTCTTAGTCTTGTTCTTGTTGTTAGTCAAGTCTCCTGAACTAGTTGGAAATGCTACCTGTCATGTTTACTCAGAAATCAGGGTCTTAATTTACCAGTCCACGGTTGACACCTGTTACACAGGCGTGTGTACAGACCTGTCAGAATCGGTTCGTTTTGAAAGCAGGGGTTAGCTCAGTTCTCAGCGTTTTGCCTCGTGACTGTCAGACCACTGCATTCAGCCTGAGCTGTTTGTAATAGGTTTACCTGCATTGTTTTGCCATAGGGGGCTAAAGAAGCATGGAGCTAAAATCTGCTTAGTTTCATTCTTAGGGTTGGAAGGCCCCCCCCTCTCCACCTTGCTGTCCTTTGATTTGCCTGAGCGATTCCCACACCTGGCACATAGATGAGCTTTTTAAACCTGCCAATCAGTCACCACAGTTGAATATCAATGGGATAGATTGGAGATACTCAGGACCAGTAGTGCTGCTGGTCTTCATTCCTCCCGTCCAATCAGGGACCGAGTTAATCCTGACGCACCAGGTGAGTGTAATTTCTGTCCGAGTGTCGTTATTGGACTGTGGACGACCGGGCAGTCGAGGGAACCTTCAGTACTACCGGCCCCTGGGGGCCAGGTTTGGGTATCCCTTTCTGAGACCTTGGAACCTTCTGAGTTCTCCAACTTTAGCCGCAGAAGACCCACAGCAAAATGGAAGTATCATTTTCATGTTCCTTTTTAGGAACGTTTTGTACATATGCTCAAATTTCATGAATGATTGACATGTATATGTAGACATTATCAGACAATCCTGTCTGGAGTGCAGAATTAAACGACTGGATTCCGGTAACTTCCGTCCGTTGTGTACTTGGCTGTCTATAGCGGCAGTGTCAGGCTGTCTTAACGTGTCACGTCAGACATTCCTCTCGTTCCCCAAACTCGCCCGGCCGTCTGCCCTGCGACGTCACCAACGTCGGCCGTTCCCGTGGCGACAGGCGACGTGGAAACGGGGTCCCCCGCTCGGTCGAACGGTCCCACGGGGACGACGGTGTCATCGTGTTTGTCCTGGGCCGTGCCCGGCAGCTGGAGCGAAGATGCGATTTTCGTTTTGACTGACGGGTTTATTGAGACGGCTGTGGATCCGTGTGTAGTCTCAGTCTTGAACCACGCAGGGAGGGATGATCGCAATGTAAATATCGGACGACAAACAACCCTCTGGCGAAAAGTCGAACTTCCTTGTCGCTAAGGCACATTTTGTCCTCCTGGAAAAAAAAGTCTAAAACAGGCGCAGACACGACAGGCTGTCGTTCTTAAAACCGTGTCGTAAGTGTTGTGTTAAATTAACCAGAGCTTAAATCAAAGCCCTTTTCTGAGTGTTTACGAGCAGAGCTTTCTGAGAATGCGACGAATTGTCATGAGCGATGTCATGTCGGAATGAAAAAGAAAAACAAACGTCCAGCGCCATTACCGAGGCTAACCTCCTCCCGTGGCACTGGGCTGTGAGAATCAAAAGGTTCAAACAATCAGTCACGCTATTGGGCTGCCCCAAGGTCACCTGACCTGCTGAGTGATTCAGCAGCCAATGAGATGAAAGCCACTGGAGGTAAAATGATTTCCTTGTCCACACTCCAAATGAGCCAAATGATCAAAAAGATGAAAAGCAAATGTTGGCTTCACTCCAGAAGTGAGCTGGCTGGTGTCATATGAGGACAATTGCTTAGCAAATGCAGCCTCTTCTTTTGCACAGTGGAGAATGGAGAAAGAGTTCAATGTTGAACTAATTTAGGACTGAATCTATGTACGTTGATTTGTATTTAGCAGAAAATGGGATAATTAATTTTCTGATAGCTTTTTTTGTGTAATGTAATTACAATTTGTTCATTAATTATTACACAGTTGCTCATGTGTCAGTTTCCCTTCATCTGCTGGATAGTTCTATGCATCTTTTCATGTTTAGTTTTTTTTTTTCAGTCCCCAGCTGTTCCCAAGCTAATAGTAATACATCTATATTTTATATGTACTTTTTATATCCAAATATGTAATTGAACTAAAAAAAAAAAAACACTGCAGGGAAGATATGCGGTAGTCGGTCGAAATTTACACTTTAAAGGGAATAGAGAATGAGAATGTCACGGCAGTGCAGCTACATCGCAGAGCATTCAGTCGGTTTGTTATAGCTCCCATTGTAGCGTTGTGGAATGAAGGCAATCGGAAGGGGCGCACTGTCAGAATGGGCGGGGCTTAATGCGTTTACACAGTTACATAAGATGGACTTACTGCATTCCTGTGTTAAATCTGTATTTAGCAAACAAGGATGCTGCTGTGTTTCAATGAGAATTGAGCAAGCAGCAAAGGTGTAAAATTTCTCTTAAATCATTTTTTAGAAGTTTTTTTGGAGAACGTACGGCGTCTCTCGAAACGTCGTCTGACGTGGCGGCGCGTTGTGTTTTCAGAGGAGGAGCTGCGAAAGATTCGGGAAGAGACAAACATCGAGGGCCTGAAGCAGGAGCTGGAGAAGGAGCGGGGGAAGCGGCTCGACCTGGAACAGAAGATGAACGAGGTGCTCAAAACCAGGTGAGAGAGAGAGAGAGAGAGAGAGCCCCTCTGCTACTGCCCTGCTTCAGTGTCTGCTGCACCCCGCATTACAGACCAAACCGATAACAGACCCTAGGGGCCCATCCACACACTGGGACAGAGCCTTAACAGATACTAGACCATGGGGCCCATCCACACACTGGAACAGAGCCTTAACAGATACCAGACCATGGGGCCCACCCACACACTGGAACAGATACCAGACCATGGGGCCCATCCACACACTGGAACAGAGCCTTAACAGATACCAGACCATGGGGCCCATCCACACACTGGAACAGAGCCTTAACAGATACCAGACCCTGGGGCCCACCCACACACTGGAACAGATACCAGACCATGGGGCCCATCCACACACTGGAGCAGAGCCTTAACAGATACCAGACCATGGGGCCCATCCACACACTGGAGCAGAGCCTTATAACAGATACCAGACCATGGGGCCCATCCACACACTGGAGCAGAGCCTTATAACAGATACCAGACCATGGGGCCCATCCACACACTGGAACAGAGCCTTAACAGATACCAGACCATGGGGCCCATCCACACACTGGAACAGAGCCTTAACAGATACCAGACCATGGGGCCCATCCACACACTGGAACAGAGCCTTAACAGATACCAGACCATGGGGCCCATCCACACACTGTTAACTTCATTTCCAACATGTTCGATCTCTGTTCCTCTTAGACTGGAAGACTCGCCGCCCCAGGCCCCTAAATCACCAGCTGCCAACGGGACAGGTAACGAGGAACGCCGTCGTCACAGGAGCACGTGGGGTCACCTCAAACCCCCGTCAAAGCGCTCACCTCACTCAACAGCCAGAGCATGGCTGCCCAACCCTGTTCCTGGAGATATACCCTCCTGTGTGCCAAATTAAGGTTGAAATGAAAACCTACAGGTCGGTACATGCAAATCTCCAGGAACAGGTTTGGGAACCCCTGCTGTAGTGTTTTAACTGTCAGTTTTCCACTTGGTGCGGTTTAGTTTCAGAATTGCATATTTATAGACACAAACACACACACAAATATATAGAAAATTACTTTAGATTGACAGTTTTTTTTTGTTGTTTTTAAAAAAATTTTTTTTGCTTTTCTTGCTCATCATACTTTTCAGCCGTCAGCCCAAGATGTTGTATGAGTACCAGAAGTGCACATCGCTTTGGATGAAAGCGTCTGCTAAATAAATGTAATGTAATGTAATGTAGAAGTCCCCCCTGGCTCAGAAGCGTGACTCGGTGGTCGAGGTCTTTGTGGTGGGCGGGGGGCGGTGCCGGGGCCTCAGCAGAGGCGGCTCTGGAGGCCCCTGAATGCCGTGTGTGTGTGTCCTGCAGCGGACGCCCAGCGCGACACGTTCTGCTCGCGCACGCTGAAGTGGCTGCGCGACAAGCTGGGCGCCTACCTGGAGGACTTCCGCTTCCAGCCAGAAGAGAGCGCCGTGGAGCCGGACGAGCCGCTCAGCGCTAAGCGGTAAGAGAGGGGTCGGCGCGGGTGACGTCTTTCACCGCAGAATGCTCACGCTGAATCGCCATGGCGTTTTTGTGGTGCCGCTATTGTGAGAAGGTTGTAGGAAATGCCCGTAACTTGCGCAGAAGCATTGTGAAAAGTGCAGCTACCATAGAGGTTTTTTTTTTCTAGAAAAGTTCAACGTGAGGGAGAATTGGGATGGCGTCCAAATGCAAGTGGGAGGTTATGGAGAAATTACTGGACTTTGAACTTTTTTTTTTTCTCCCAATCTTTTCAATTTATTCCTTCAACATCCCATAACGTTTACCTGTGTAACGTAATTATACGAAAGGAGTGCGATTCTGCCTTCATTTGAAATGATTCAACCTGAATATAAAATGCAAGTCGACAATAGCTAGAAAATACAATTTGGAACAATTCTACAAAATGATTCTTCCTGCCATTATCGTTGCTAATTGTCTGCTTTCTCGATGAGTGGAGCATTATGGGAAATGGATGGAGTGTCAGGCTTGTTACCTTGTTTGGTTCTCAAACTCTGTCCTGGAGACCCCTGTGTACACTGGCTTTTGCTACAGCCAGTCTGTTGCTCAATTAAGGTTAAGTTCTTTCATAATTTCTTCCTTAAATGTGTTGACACAATGCAGGTTTGTCTCGTTGCCGTTTACTTTTTTTTAAATTCTTCATTATCTGTCATGGTTAGTTTCAGTGGCCAGGTGTCCACACTTCCACCAATTAGTAGCCTGTTGAGTCACCTCAGTCTTTAATTTGATCAGTTAAAAATGTTGTACCTCTTTCTACGTAGCACACAGTGACTATGGGACTTTTATTCTTCATGCCACGTGTGCCTAGTTTGGACATAATGCGGTTTAAGAGGGTAGACAATCCCTCAAAACATGAAAAGAGTAATTAAGAAAAATTCTGGGATTGCAGTTGTGGTTGGAACAGAAACCAGCCGACACAGGAGTACTTCAGGACCGAGTCTGACAACCACTTGTTTAGAGCAACCTATCTAGTGTAATTCTGAAGTCATTTCCCAATGTATAAATTAGCATCAGGGCGCGCTGCACTTACATACCCATTATCTGTTTCTTGCTTTCGTTTGTAAGTGTCCTATTTATCCAGGACTGAAAGCCCCATTTAACTCTCTTCTTAAAGTGGGCCTTGGCCAACAGAACAGCGTACAGGAGTACATATAGACCAGACTAAACCAGCCGCTATTAAAAATGACGTTGCAGATCAATGCAAACTATTTTAGTGCCTGTGCGTTTTAGTGCTCGTCTGGTCAAAGCTCTCGCCGGGTCGCCGCGGTGCCCTGCGGCTACCTCATCGCGGGACGGTGACGGCCAACGGCCAGCGGCCTGCCCACTTAAACCGTAAACCATTTTATGGTCGACATAAAAGCGAGCTAATCATCCCCCCTTTCCTCTGCGCTTCCTGTAGCGTTAGCTTAACGCCTTGGCCGTAGAAGTCGTCGCACTTGGGCTCTGGTGTGTTTTATGCTCGTAACCGACGTGGAGGGAGGGGTTTTAAAACTGGACCGTCTTTAATGGCGTTCGCGTACGACCGCAAATTTTTTACGGGACGTAAAACAAACGGTGGAGTCACACCAGGACGGGGTGGAGGGGGGGGTAAAGAGAGAGAGTCGATTTGCCCCGAAACCTCCGGGTTGGATGAGTTCACAGAAGCGCTGAGGGCATGATCTAGGCTACGGTCTTATTGGCCCGTTCGCACCGAGACTGAGAGGGAAGTCACGTCAATCGCCGCTCGAGGCTGTGCAGTTCATGCGCCGGGGGCGAGTCTGCCCCCTGGTGGCAGTTTGCAAACACAGCAGATGAAGCCAGCCCGGGTGCTGCATTTTCCAGTTTAGTGACTTGGTAGATGCTTTAGCCAAACATCTCACAAAAGTGCACTTCCTCACTGCATCTGACGTCCCGGTTTCTTGACTGTTGAGGCCCAACCCCTTGGAATCATGGGTAACGAGATTTGAAAAGGCAATGTGGGTTCAGGAAAGGACTTACAGTATCTAATTTACACAGTCAGGACAGCAAAGCTGAGCTGTTAGCTTTAGCGAGTCTGTGCCACAGGCCCTTTTCTGTTCAGGTTCGCCCACAGGTCAGGCCTCCTGGCAGCCAGCGCCACTCAAACGCTAGCTGCCTCCATCGCTATTTTGACAGGAGGCTACCGACGGTTAGCCCGCCCTTGACCGTGACCCTTTACCCCGACTGGCCCATTGACGACCGAGGGTAGCCCAGAGTCGTAGGCGCGACGCGTTGAGAAAACCCCAGGAAAAGCAATGCTAGCCAGGCATTAGCGTGGCTAATGCTAACGAGAGGGAGAAACGGACTTCGCCGCCTCCTCGCCGCGGCTCGAGGCCTCCCTCCGCCTCCGAGAATAACACCGCCCTCTGCTTTTCCTTTCAGGCTAACGGAGAACATGCGACGACTCAGTGAGTACTGCCCAGCCGTACGCTTAGCGTTACACACAAAACTGCACTGTCGCTCAGTGATGACACTCACTCCTCTCCATTTCCTTGTCAGCGACGACGCTTTGTGACATCACAGTTGGTGTGTGAGGTCACTGGGCGTGGTTAATCCTCATTGAAGCTAATACTGTTCATTAAATTACATTACATTACAGGCATTTAGCAGACGCTCTTATCCAGAGCGACTTACACAACTTTTTTACATAGCACTTTTACATTGTATCCATTTATACAGCTGGATATATACTGAAGCAATGCAGGTTAAGTACCTTGCTCAAGGGTACAACGGCAGTGTCCTTACCCGGGAATCGAACCTGCGACCTTTCGGTTACAAGCGCAGTTCCTTACCCACTGTGCCACACTCCGTCCTTACAGAGACTGGTCCACCCTTAATGCTTCCGTGGTAACCGTTAATGGAGTGGCTCGTGCTTAAATTGGTTTGTCAGATGTGAGTGCAATGGGGGAGTGTGGGTTAGGCGCATACTTCTGCTCGTGTCTGTTTGCAGAGAGAGGCGTCAAGCCCGTCACAAGCTTCCTAAGGAACCTCTCTGCCTTATCGAGCTGGCACTCTGTGTACACGTCAGCGATCGCCTTCATAGTGAGTATGCTGCGCGCACACACACACACACACACACACACACACACAGCCTTATTTTCGATGTAATTGTTCATTCATTGGAAGTAAAGAGAGTGGACACTGTCTAATTATGTTGTTGTGTTGAGGGTGATTATGAGTGCTGTATCTCTCTGTCTCAGACCGCAGACATACACTAATTAGAGTGCTGTTTCTCGCTCTCAGATCTACACTAATTAGACTGCTGTATCTCTCTCTCAGGTCTACACTATTTAGGGTGCTATATCTCTTTTTCAGATCTGCACCAATTTCAGTGTCATATCTCTCTCTCAGATGTACACTAACTAGAGTGCTGCATCTCTGTTTCTCAGATCTACACTAACTAGGGTGCTGTACCTCTCTCTCTCAGGTCTACATGAACGCTGCTTGGCATGGATGGGCCATCCCTTTGTTCTTGTCCCTCGCCATTCTGAGGTTGTCCTTAAATTACCTCATCTCAAGGTAAACCCCCCGAGCCCGGCACGTTCCGGCACGTTCCGGCGCAGCCCGGGGGCATCCCGGATCACGTTCCCGCAGTCCTCCGATTGGCCAGTATTATAACGGTACTTTATTTGTGGATTTGCTTGCCAAAAAAAAAAAAAAAGGATACTTTTTTTGGCCTCATTTTGAAACTTGGGTGTCTGGGAAGGTGAAGCAATTAAAAATGGAAAAGTTTTATTTAGAAGTGTCTGTGGAATTTGCTGAAAAGTCTTGCGAAAGCCATCGCCAGCAACCCCAACCGCTGCGTATGATAATCGTAGGTGTTGCTGTTGTTGTGTGTGTGTGTGTGCGTTTGCATCGCACGCGACTCCATCTTGTGACTGCTCTCTTCCTAGGGGCTGGAGGATCCAGTGGAGTATTGTGCCTGAAGTCTCGGAGCCTGTGGTAAGGCCTGTCCTGCATCATGTGACTTCCTCTTTGGGTCACGTGACTTCCTGCACACGCCTGCCCGGACAGGAAGTGACCTCTATCCACCGTTTTCATTGGTCGATTCTTGTTTTGCTCTTTTTTGTTTTGCGCAGGAACCACCAAAAGAAGAACTCACCGTGTCGGAGAAGTTCCAGTTAGTCCTGGACGTTGCGCAGAAAGCACAGGTAGCTCAACTCAACCACTGTTTTCACTACTTTTGGGTCTGAAGACAGTGATTTCAAGATGGCGTCTTCTCTGAGCTGTTTCTGAAAGGCTGTGAGCCCTAAACAGTGCTGAGTCGCTGCTTAACGCCGATGCTGTTGCGTTTGCGTCCTCATTCGCTCTGACCTGAGCACGTTGTTTCGACGCTAATGGAAATGCCATCCTGTGGTAACGGATCAGAAACAGCGCCATGGCGTCGATTTTACGCGCAGGAAACGCGGTTCTGAAGTAAAGCGAGAAATCAACACGGAGATCCGTACATTTTTATTCCATTTCTTGTCCTTTAAATCAATTTCTACACCCCCTCTTCTTGTTGTCCTAATCTCGTGAAGCACTTTGAGGTGAGCTCCTTGGAATCGCACCGTGTGAAATAAAGCTGAACGTTATTACTGTTTATTTGGAGGCAGTTTGTGTCCTGAAGTGGGTTGTGATGCTGCTGTAGAACGAAACACAAGCTCCACGCGCTCGCTGCAGGATCCGTGTTTGCTTTGGCGTTGTTTTTATGACTTGTCCTTACGCGTGCGACGCTTCTCCTTCGCAGAACCTTTTTGGCAAGATGGCCGACGTGCTGGAGAAGATTAAGAAGTGAGTGCTTCTTTCAGTGGTTCAGCGATTCTCCTCCCGAGGGTAGGGGTTTATTTCCGGTTCAGCTGTGGGCGAGTGTAACACAGTGGTGAACGACTTGTACGAGGTTGCGGTTGTCCGGTAGGAATGCCGTTGTACTTGAGCAGGTACTTACGGTTGTTCGTATTATCCCCTGATAATGGATACAATGTAAAGCGTGTGTTGTGTAGTCGGGATAAGAGCGTCTGCTAATACCTGTAATAGATATGGCTGTGGGTACAAGTATGGCCTTTTGACGTACCGATCTAGAGTGTCTTTTCCGTGTGTCGTGCGTGTGTGTGTGTGTGTGTGTTTCAGCCTCTTCATGTGGGTGCACCCTGAGATCACGCAGAAGCTGTACGTCGCTCTGTGGCTGGCCTTCATCGCGTCCTGCTTCCTCCCCTACAAGCTCGTGGGCTTCATGATTGGTGAGAGAGCGCAGAGCGCAACGTCCTCTCCTTCGCTCTTATTGGTCGAAACTCGGAGCAGCCGAGTCATTCATAAATCAGCTGTGTTAGAGTTTGGTGAATGTCCTCTGGGCTCTTCCGGTAAGTTCCAGAGAGCCTCTAGTTATTTTTTTTGGCTGAAATACAGATTGGACAGTAATTGCATTGCCAAGGGCCAAAAAGAGAGCGACAGTTCCCCTCCTAGCATGGGGGGGTGACGGGCGACGGGCTGAGCATGGCCGCTCCCTGACCACGCCCCCCCCCCCCCCGATTCGTGTGTCCCGCCCTCAGGGATCTACGCCGGCATCAAGTTCTTCATCATCGACTTCATCTTCAAGAGCTGCCGCAAGCTGCGGGAGAAGTACGACACGCCCTACATCGTGTGGACCCACCTGCCCACCGACCCGCAGCTGAAGGAGCGCTCCAACGCCAACCTGTCCAGACGGGTGAGGAACCCCCCCCCCACCCCACCCCACCCCCAAACACGCAACCCGCCCACCCCAGACCGAGCACCACTTCTGTCTTCGTTTTTAATGTTAATTTAATGACATATGACACAGTTCACCACGGGGACAGACCACCGGGTGGCTTTGGGTTAAAAAAAAGGCATCGCTGCTGTTTGACCCCTACAGGCTCCTCCCCGTCACGGTCAGGGCCAATCAGCTTTCTTCCTTTCCCTTTCAGCTCCAGCCAGTGACGTCGCGCAGCGCCCTGGCGGCCAGCGCTCCCTGCAGCATCGGCCGCGAGGAGGAGGGCGGCCGACTTTACAGCACCAAGAAGGGCGCCTTCCACGAAGTGTTCAACCTGTCGGAGAGCGAGCGCCCCCTACCGGGTGAGTGGAGGAAGCGCAGAAAGGTTTCCTTTTTTAAAATTTTTTTATTCCTTTTTCTGCAGTTTGTGGGATTGATGCGTATATTTGCCAGTGAGAGGACAGTGAGGGTTCATGAACCCCAAAATGGGCGGGGCTAATGTGGAGCCAAAGTGTCGGTCACTCTCTTGAGACGATCGAAATGATTTGCCCTCCACATCAAAATGAAACGATTGGCCCCGCATCCGTGAGCATTGTCATTGGTCTTCAGCGGTGCGCTAGTGTGATTCATCGCTAAGCGGCTGTGTGTGTGTTCTGTGCCCGCAGTGTGTGAGAACGGGTGGCGGTGCTGTCTGATAAACAGAGACAGGAAGATGCCCACCGACTACATCCGCAACGGCGTGCTCTACGTCACGGAGAAGTGAGTCCGCCACACCGCCGATGTCCAGCACTTATACCGGAAGCTGCTGTGTTGGTGTGTTGTAACACAAGTGAACAGTTTCATTGGCGTTTTAAGATGCCCTAGTGTTGCCCTGCTAAACTTTGGGCCAGTGTATTGTCAGTAGGGCCACAAGCAGCCCTAGCGTTAGCCTGCTAAACTTTGGGCCAGTGGGGCCTCACACAGCTCTAGTGTTAGCCTGCTAAACTTTGGGCCAGCGGGGCCACGCGCTGCGCTAGCGTTAGCCTGCTAAACTTTGGGCCAGTGGGGCCTCACACAGCCCTAGCGTTAGCCTGCTAAACTTTGGGCCAGTGGGGCCTCACACAGCTCTAGTGTTAGCCTGCTAAACTTTGGGCCAGCGGGGCCACGCGCTGCGCTAGCGTTAGCCTGCTAAACTTTGGGCCAGTGGGGCCTCACACAGCTCTAGCGTTAGCCTGCTAAACTCTGGGCCAGCAGGGCCACGCGCAGCCCTAGCGTTAGCCTGCTAAACTTTGGGCCAGCAGGGCCACGCACAGCGCTAGCGTTAGCCTGCTAAACTTTGGGCCAGTAGGGCCAGGCACAGCCCTAGCGTTAGCCTGCTAAACTTTGGGCCAGCAGGGGCCTCACACAGCTCTAGCGTTAGCCTGCTAAACTTTGGGCCAGTCTATTGTCAGTAGGGCCACACGCAGCCCTAGCGTTAGCCTGCTAGACTTGGGGCCAGTACGGCCACGCGCAGCGCTAGCGTTAGCCTGCTAAACTTTGGACCACTGGGGCCTCACACAGCTCTAGCGTTAGCCTGCTAAACTTTGGGCCAGTGTATTGTCAGTAGGGCCACACGCAGCCCTAGCGTTAGCCTGCTAAACTTTGGGCCAGCAGCACCACGCGCAGCGCTAGTGTTAGCCTGCTGAACTTTGGGGCGAGCGGGGCCACGCGCAGCGCTAGCGTTAGCCCGCGGAGGCTCACTTCTCCCTCTGTCCTCCCGTCATCCAGTTACCTCTGCTTCGAGAGCTCCAGCTCGCGGTCGAGCTCCTACAAGAAGAACAAAGTCATCAAGCTGGAGGACATCACGGACATTCAGAAGGTTTGGTCTTCGGCCCGTTCCCCCCCCCCCCCAAGCCTCCCGAAACGCCATCTTGGCCCCGTCTGTGTGCCGTGACGCTTGGCCTGTGTCCCGTTTGTCTTTCCCTCAGTACAAGGTCCTGTCCGTGCTGCCGGGATCCGGAATGGGGATTTCCGTAGCCACGCCCTCCACCCAGAAGGTAAGCAAACCGAGGGCGCGGGGACTCGACTGTGTTGTCGTGACTCTTGTTCGTGCCAAAGCGGCTTTATTCATTATTCAGAAGGCTGGCGGTATTTATGGGAAACGCTCCGCTCGTAATGGTGTGATGAAAGCTATCGGGGTTTTATGATCTCACCAGGATATTACTGCAGGAGAGCGTTTGGGTGACAGACTCTCTCTCTCCCTCCCTCTCTCTCTCTCTCCCTCCCTTTCTCTCCCTCTCACCCCCCGCTTCCCAGCCTATGGTGTTCGGAGCCATGATCCACAGGGACGAGGCCTTCGAGGCCATCTACACGCAGTACTTAAAAATCCTGCCCGTGGTGGCCAACCCGGAGACCTAGCGTCCAGCAGGGGGCGCTCTCCCCCCCCCTCCTGAGTCCTCACCGCAAGCCGGGAGGGGGCCAGGGGGGTGGGACGGCAGGTTTACACACCCACCATTTACGGGAGGCACACGCCTCTCGTTCGCTACAGTTGGAGGACTCATTTCAACCGATGTTTCTGTTGTGGGGAGGGAAGAGGAGGGGGGGTGGTCTGAGAGAACACTGTTATATACTGGATCGTGGTGGGGGGGTGGGGGGGGGGGCTGGATCTACTCCCCAACCCGGCGGTGCCATCCTTCCTTCCACAGGGATGCGTGATACTCAGACACGTCCGCCAGAAACGCTTCTTTCTTTTTTTTTTTTTTCGCGGTAAGCCTTCGTCAGGTACCCTCGGTGCGCGAGGCGGACCGGAGGCGGAGCCGAGCCCAAAACCGACCCGAAGCCTTTTTCTTGATTCAAGGCCCCGCCTCGAAGCTGACATTGCCGTTGCCGCGGGCGACGAACTCGCCGCGTCGGAGAAAGCCGGGGCTTGTTTTTTTACAGGGTTGGCGGAGTGCTTCCCGGTGGCGGGGTTTTTAAAGCGCTGAGCTATTTTAAGCAGCGGCTGATTTTCGTAACGGACGTCGACCAATCGAACGAGCCGATTGCGGAATCAGCTGAAAGCGTTGGCGACAGCGTGGAGCGGCGGCGTCTGTTATCAGTGTCAAAGCTCATTTAGCGGGGAACACATTATCGACCTAAATATAACCTGCTTCTGACGGACTCATGAAATAGCACCTGATAGCATAGCATAGGGAAAGTGTAGAAATCCTTAATCAGCCTGCCATAGGCTACTTAGCACTGTACACAGGTTTCCCCGTACAAAAGTGAAATATACTGCCATATATTGTACACTCGTGGACTTTTTTTTGAAAAATATAACAGCAGATATATTTCGCAGCGGTACGTTTCTTTCGAGAAGACGCATTTCAAATATCTGAAAATGGCAGCTTATTTACCCGTGTGTTTTCAAGTGGAGCGTTCTCTCGATACATTTCATTTCAAAACGACACTCAGCATTGATCTTGTGGCCAGGGCTGTGTGTGTAGACCCTATAGCCATATCGGTTCGTCCCAGTACTGACGCCAGGGTGTGTAAGCTCTAGGGCTCCATCCTGAGTCACTTGCGACATAAGGTTTGGGCTGCTCTTATACGTCGGGACGGGTACCCCAAAGTCCTGTTTGTCGACGAAGGGAAATAAGATTGTTTTTCCTTAAAAATCGCTATGTGTGTTATAAATGTTTGTTCTGGCAATGCTAACCAAATGGCCTTTATTCTGGGCAGGTCAACACAGTGAATCGCCATCCTCGCTAAAGGCTCAATGTTTCCTTTAGGTAAAAAGTTAATCATTTTCTTTCAGGAAAGTTCCATGTTTTAAATCGCAATTCCAAATCACAAACTCCGTCACTCCTATTATGACTTATATGGTCAGATTGTATGTACCATTTTCTCTAGACATTTTTGTCATCTGTTTCTATTTGTCTTGCACACACACACTAAGTACCCACATACAATAGAATTATAAGGCTGGAGATCCCTCATATAAAGCATTGATCTGTGAAGTTGTGCCTATATTGAACAAGTAGGAGCTATTTTGAGTTAATTGGGGGTGCCTGTATTGGGGTTTAGTTGCTTAATTTTTGGGTCTATACATTCAGGGTGCCATTTTCAGATAGGACTGTTAAATTCACCTCATGTATCATTATTCTGTCAGATCTAGTCATTCATCAATTCATATATCAATGTGGTTGTCTCTGTGATGATATGTGATTGGCTGTTGTGGGTCACATGGTCATGTCAGCTTTGTCAGCCTGTCTGTGTCCTAGTCCGAATGCACTGCACGGACAGCTCTTCACACGCACACTCATCACTCGCTTGCTTAATTCCAAAAAAGGCCCAGGATCACGTCCCCTGTCATGTGACAGTTGTTTTTTTTATCATCTGATGCCCTTGACAAACATATAGAAAAAGTCTGTGGTAAAGCCAGCTCCTGATTGGCCAATTAGTGGGGACCTCGTCACACTGTGAAGCAGGCACCTGGTATCAGCTTTTGTTTTCTCTCAAGACCTTACACAAGTACTGCTTTTTATTTATTTTTTTGTTTTCAGCTGCAAGTTTTCATTTTTTTAATAAAAATGCTTTCCTCAAACATTTTTTGTTTGGTGTAACCGGGACTACCGACCTTAACATGGATGCCTTTACTTGAAGCTTTTTGTCGTCTTCTTTTTTGGTTTGTTTTAACCTCGGACTTGGAAAGAGTCTGAGCTACCCGCTGCAGTGGTCCGCTGACCAGTCTACAGAAGCACAGAGTGTATCGTGTGAGAAGTTCTAGTTTTTTTTCCCCTAGATGTTTTTGTCTTCCTTTCACAAACCGGTCCTGTTTCCCGGCTGAGCCCGTGTCTGCAAGAGCTCGGCCCCAGCGCAAGCGTCGAAAGACCGGCCAGTCAGAACTCTCTGGAACGGAGCGAGTGGACAGGAAGACTGCACCGCTGCGTTTTTGTGAGCACGGACTTGTGCGTGTCCTCGGAGCCGAAGCGGTCACATGACAACCTCTGGCCACCTTTTTCCAGGCCGTGGTTGGCGAGGCGAAATCGAATTTGAGCAGTGTGGTATTTTTGCCTTTCATATTATATGAGCACAAGCTTGAGCTCGACTTTCAATGTCAGATCTCTTCCCGAAAGTCGGTTTTGTTTTTTGACTGGACGACGCAACTGGCTTCAGTTGGGGTGACTATCAAAATACCAAAGCTGAGATTAGCTGGCCTTTCTCCAGAGGAACTGTGATACATGGTAAGTGTAATACAGGCAACACGTGAACATGGTTGTTCATAATGAGGCTTGATTTCTATTTGACCCTAGGCGGGGGGTTGTGGAGGGGACACCCCAAGGTCTGTTTTATACTACACTGCATTCCATCGCACGTCTGTCCAATGGCGAAACAGGAAGCCGTGCTGCCCTCTGACCTCTTGTGTCCATGGAAACCAGCTGATGTTCCGGTACATAGTCTGAATGGATTTCCCAATAAAGTAAATAAACAAATTGATATTTTTCAGATTTATTGCACACAGCGACACTTGGTTCTTACTGCTGCACTTGCAACCAGAGGGTTGTGGATTCAGGTCCTTGTTTAGAGGTACTTAACCTCAACTGCTTTGGTACATATACAGCGGTACAAATGGATGACATGTGAAATGTAAGATAGTTCTGTACCGCATTGGAAAAGGGTGTGAGCCAATCATAAACATTCATGATTGGTTTTTGAGAAGTTTGTCGTGGCCAATCAGAGAGATGCACATTGAGTGTTACTGTATAATTGTGTGGTAATTGATGTTAAAAAAAAAACATTCTTTCTGATTGTCTGCTAATGTCTGGTAAATGTTTTCAGTGTATTCTCAATCAGTATGTAACTATAAGAACACTAACTGAGGCCACTGGAAAAGTTGTGAATACTTATTTGTAATCCACACCACTGGTGTCTGGAGATGATGAACAATGAGACAGGAATTTATATATAAAATGTAAAGTAAAAAAAAAAATAAAAATCACTGTAAAGTTTTTAAAGAGGATGATGTCTATTGAAAAAATGTGATGTACATTTTTTTAATTTAAGTAAATTAATTTAAAATAATTGTGGTTATTTGTTCTGTACCATCATCAAGCACGGTTTTTAAGATAATTTTCCTAGTTTTCTTTTTGACTCTGTGTTTTGCAGTCCATGCATATGCACTCCTCTGATGCAGGAATGTGTTACACTGCTAGCCATCCGGTGACTGTTGTACACCCACTTGCACAAAATTCAGGAGCCTGGTTATTAATTGCATTTGCTAAATTGTAACAGCAGAGAAACGGTGGAACGGTTGGGGTGCTAACCTCACTCTGACGGGTAGAGCTATAAATAAATGCTGCCATATTTCATCATGGAGAAGCGCTAGCGCGTGTCCAGCCTAGTCACAGTGACCCTGCAGGACTGTGGAATTTAAAAATTGTATATTGATGCCACTTAAGGTATGGGAATGCAGCTTTACCTAATTAGTTAATTTCAGACGCCTCTCAAGGGCAAGTCATTCAGTGAAAGATGCTGACCAAAAAAAAAAAAAAAAATCCAACGGTGATTTAAAAAAAAAAAAAAAAACAGGTACATTTAACATTTACTAGATATTTGCATGCACAGCTGTTACTCGTTTCACCAGCTCAAAGCCATTGGCTAAATCAACGCATATGGGGGCGCTCCCGAGCACCAAATATGAATTAACGAACGAATGAATGATGAATACAATTCACTATTCTAACGGACATATTTATTTTGCATCCTCACATCAGGAACTCACATTCTGCCACGTGCATAAATGAACAGGAGTTAAGGAGTGCTAAATTCAAGGCAGTAAATTCAAAAAACAATATACATTTTAAAAAGGTTTTTGTGCATTGCATTTAATTTCAGCACGTTTTATTTTCAAATTTGAAACTATTAAAATGAACGAAGCTAAACAACCGAAGCTAAACAACAAGGGATTGTCAGCAGATTAAACTTGTATGGCAACACGAAGCGCTATGCACTACGTTTCTAGTGGAACTTTTTTTGTCGACGGACCGTCAAACATGGCGCTCTCCTTGAGGGAACGTGAAGCTTTGTTACTTTTACCTGATTAATGTTTGATATATTTCTTTCTTTGTTTTCAGAATTGTATGAACCGTCATGGGCGTCGTAAGACACGTTGTCTGTGCGATGTCAGGCGGCGTCGACAGCTCTGTCGCTGCTCTTCTGCTCAAACGGCGAGGTAATATTTGTACTGCATGTGGAACGGTATGGATTGTTCGTTTAGAAACGCCCAGCTCACATTGCTGGGTTATTATCAAATATAGGAGCTGTTATTTTGTATACTTACATATTGTTTTGTTTTAGCTAGCTAACAAACAATGGAATGTGCTTTTTTGTGTATAAATAATTATACTAGGTGACGTTACAAGACATAGACTCCTGTAGCAAAAGTTACACCTGTGGTTCTCAAAGTATGTGTGTTTTAAGTCATTCAAGGAAAAGGATGGTATTCGTGTTCAACAGCCCTGCATATAACTTATTTTGAGACTAACAAAAAACCATGTGCTAAAGTGTACTGGGTGTTGGCCGGGAATGTGTTTATCTACAGCCGCGTTAAGCCTGTGCTTCCTGTACAACAGAGGTGGGCAACGTTTTTAGGTTTTCATGCCAACTTCTAGCCTTAATTACTTGACGTGATTTTTAAAGTGCCTGGAAATATTTGATAAACAATAATTTATATGTACATGTCCTACAGTATTATCTGGACACTTCAGGGGGGAAAATGGCAATCGCTTTACTAGCATACTGCCCAAACTTAATTGCAAATAGATCAGCCCCTAGTAACCCACACAGCTGAAATGGACCCGCAATTAGGCACACCTGGGACATTCCAATCAATCAGTTACCTGCGAGACGCTATGCACAGTTAATCCAACAGTCAGTTCATGAAAATGGTGATTATTATACAGAGATACTATTCGTACGTAGGCAGCTGGTTCCCTCTACTGGTTAACAATAGTATATAGCCTAAATTTGCGAAGTAGAAGACCCTTGGTAAGAACCTTATGTCGTTTCATTGTTGTTAAGTTGTCATAAGACCGTTAAATAGTTTCATTTTTAAAATAAGACGATTGATGCTAATGGCTATGCTTTTCTTTCTTTGTTAGACTTGAGAGATATATGGCTGTAAGTAGTATGGTTAATAAGTTGATTGTTAAATTTAAGAAAAATAATATCCGCTGTTTAATGTGTATTAATGTTGAGAAATTAGAAGGTGCATCGTTCTTACAATCTCCCGACCTCTGCAAGTCTGTCTGAATGCTAGTAATAATATGCTAATTCCGATATGGCCTATACATTACATTTATTAGGCAGACGCTTTTATCCAAGGGGACCTACCACAAGCGTTGGTGCATACAGCCAATAAGCTCATTTGTCTGAAGTACTTTGGTTATCTGGGGTAATTGATGTACTGGAGAGGTGGACGACAAAACTTACAATTGAAAGTCAAACGTTCAAATCTGTTTTGAAGGTTATCACGTGACGGGCGTGTTCATGAGGAACTGGGACTCGCTGGACGAGCAGGGCGTGTGCAACGGGGAGCGGGACTGCGAAGACGCGTACAGGGTGTGCCAGATGATCGACCTGCCTTTTCACCAAGTGTCCTACGTCAAAGAGTACTGGCACGAAGTCTTCAGGTAACTAATTATCTCTCCAGGCACGCTGGACAGTGCGTATTAACAACAGTGGAAAAATACTGGACTTAATACCTTTGCCTTTACAGTGCACAAAATTCACTGTCCTGACCGTGACTTTGTATGATGAGTTCTTCTCAACCACTTTGCACCATTTTATTGTTACAATTTTATTGGGTGGACATTACATTACAGACATTTAGCAGACTCTCCTTTCCAGAGCGACTTGCACAACTTTTTTTTACATAGCATAAAAATGAGAGCTTAGGGTAGAATGTGTTATTCCTAAAATTAAATCCGGGCAGTGCATTTAGATACTGCATTATATTTCATGCTGCACCACACAGATGTCAAGATATTATATTTTACACCAGATGCTATACACAACAAGCTGGATAACCGATGCATTGACGCTCTCTCGTAATCTTTCCTTTTTGCAGTAATCTGTTGAAGGAATATCAGAAGGGGAGGACGCCCAATCCCGACATCATGTGCAACAAGCACATCAAATTCAAGCACTTCTTTCAGTACGCCGTGAGCACACTGGGTAGGTGTCAGCATGCGGCCTAGCGCTAGTTTTCTGTGTTAAGTACGGAGTGCTTATTGGTACAGAGGAAAATTACATTCCTGCCAGGTCGCACACAATTTTCTAATTGGCTGAATGCATTTATGATAGTTTAACCGTATTGTCACAAGGCTGGCCGATTCCTCGGACAACCAAAGGTTTATTTTTTATTTTTTTTATTACCAAAGCTCAAAAATATATAAGACAGTTTATTTACACACAAGCCAGAAATGCAGGCAGTGATACTTTACATAGTTGTAGGACATTCACATCTAAATTATTTGGACACTTCAGGGGGGAAAAAAAATTGACAAAAGCTTTACTTGCATACTGCCCAAACTTAGTTGCAAAAAGAACACCTCCTCTGTTGCTCCACACAGCTGAAATAGGCCCACAATTAGGCACACCTGGACACATTCCAGTCAATCAGTCACCTGCTAGACACTATGCACACTTAAAACCAACAGCCAGTTCATGAAAATGGGGATTAAAGCTTATCATACAGACAGGTTTTCTCCAGATATATTTTCATTTTAAAACTAACACGGTTTGTGTCTGCAGTGAAGGTTGCTCCTTCACACATACATTGGACCAATTCAATTTTATTTTTATTGTGCTTTTTACAGAGAAATGTCACACAGACACTTTACAGAGTAGCAAAAAAAACAGTGCAAACTCCAGGCCTGAATAGCAAGCACATGAGGTGAAAAACTCCCAGTGGGAAGAACCCTCAAACAGTTGACCACAATTAATACATTTATTGTTGGGAGTAACACAATAAGATTTAAGAAAAGTATTTAAGGTGAAAGTGTCACATGCTAAAATATAGCACTCAAATAGGCACACAATTATAACTTGATTTAGCAAACGTTTTGCACAATTCCTTGTCCACTGTTTGCGTCGTCTTGGTCCGGGCCTGTTGTGATCGGTTAATAATTGATTTTGTTTTGTGTTTTTTTGCGCCCGTTGCCAGGCGCTGACGCCGTGGCGACCGGACACTACGCCAGGACGTCCCAGGAGGACGAGGAGGTGTTCCAGCAGCGGCACGTCCCGTCTCCGAGGACGCTCTTCCGGGATCGGTTCGAGATCAGAAACCGTAAGACTGATCCCTCAAATTCTTGCTCCATCATTTGATTTTTTTTTTTCCCTGAGTTACTGTGAATGAGCTCATTTTTTGTCGTCATGTTCTGAGGAATGGATATACATGAGAGTACAGCTGTGTGAGGTTCAGACACGGTGTGCTCGGTCTCTGTTTCCTGTAGCGTTAGCCTTTGTTTTTACAAATCCATAAAATACGGCAAAGGTGAGTTAATTCTCTTCATTTTTAGCCCCTCTAAACCTAGCCTGACCATTTTGTTGTTTGAAAAAGTGAATCAGATCAGACTCATCGGTATTTTTACTGGCAATTAATGAGCTTCTAGAGCCAGTTTGCCCAATCCTGTTCCTGGAGATCTACCGTCCTGCAGGTTTTCACTCCAGCCCTAACAAAGCGCACCTCATTTAACAGCTGGGGATATCGTTGAGCTGCTAATTGGTAGAATCAGGTGTGCCGAATTAGGGTTGGAGTGAAAACCTGCAGGACGGTAGCTCTCCGGGAGCAGGGCTGGGCGGCCCTGTTCTGTGTGGGGCCGTTGCTTGGTTTTGACCCTGCGTTGCTTGGTAAATGGTAAATGGACTGCATTTATATAGCGCTTTTATCCAAATTGATGCCTCTCATTCGCCAGAGCGGTTAGGGTTTAGGTGTCTTGCTCAAGGACACTTCGACATGCCCAGGGCGGGGTTTGAACTGGCAACCCTCCGACTGCCAGACAATCGGTCTTACCTCCTGAGCTGTGTGCTTCCGTTCGAAGCGGCCAGACTGCATCAGGGAGCCGACCGCTTCAAGGACCAGACCTTCTTCCTCAGCCAGATCTCCCAGAATGCACTGCGGCGGACGATCTTCCCGTTGGCGGGCCTGACCAAGGGCTTCGTGAAGAAGATGGCCGCCGAGGCGGGCTTCCAGCACGTCCTGAAGAAGAAGGAGGTAACAGCACTGACCTAGGATCAGTTAGCCCCCTGTCCAGGTCCTAACCTCGTCCATTATGAGCTCAAACCCAAAACTGATCTCAGATCAGTTGGGCTCTGTCTCACTTGATTTATATCACACTCCTGTTGCTCTATCCTGAAAAACGTCTATGGTTTTGTCCGCAAAAGAGCTTCATTTGATTCGCTGTCCCACTGAAGCTCTCATCTGCACACTTTAGGGCTGTGCTGCACTATTAGAGTGTGCTGTTTGACTGTGCTATTGGACTGTGTTGTAGAAGTGGGCCTGTGTTCTACAACACCAGGGGTGGTTCTCTATATTAGTGAGTGCTTGCCCTGTATGTTGTAATGTATTGTACCAAGCGTTTCTTAAACTGGTCTGTTAACACTGGGGTCCAGTTTGAAATACCAACAGATTACAGATGTTTGTGTTATTTTAAGATCCAGCAGCATACACAAGTTAATGGTCGAACCAAAGCAATAAAAAAAAAGTTTGAGGGATATTTTTAATGAGGATTGAGAAAAGGTTCTGTGTTTTAATGAGTGTTTCCTGTTTGGCAGAGCATGGGGATCTGTTTCATTGGGGAGAGGAACTTTGAGGAGTTCATACTAGAGGTACGGTTACCCACGCCCTCTCTGTGAAGTGCAGATCAAGAGGAATTAAAGGCGCTATATGGGTCTGATCTTCTGTCCTTTCACACCATTGGAACTATATAATGCCTCATTGCCTTGATGTTGTAGCTTGCTATGCCTCCTAGTTTGATTTAGCATAGGCCAAGTCAGAGAGTAATGTTTAATAATTTGTGAACTGGACTTAATGTGTTCATGGCTATGAATAACTTTTACAAAATGAGTACTGTACCTTATCGGACCTGTGTTTTTGTAGTCTTTCCAATGACCTTCGGTATGCACTTATTGTACGTCGCTTAAAGCGTGGATAAAAGCGTCTGCCAAATAAATGTAATGTAATAGTGGTTTCATCATTGGGACTTTTATTTTGAAAATATAATGTAATGATGCTTTGCTTGTTTGCGGCGACTCTTTGAAACAGTATTTGGAGCCGCAGCCTGGGAATCTGGTCTCGGTTGAAGACGGGAGGATCATGGGAGAACACAAAGGTAAACACTCTCACGCTGATATTTAATAGGAGTCTAATTTGGAGTACCAGTCTAAAGTACAGGGTTTCCTGTATTTAAAAAGGCCCCTATGGTGTTTCAATAAGAAAACCCAGTAAAAGTTTGGTTGTGTAAGTCACTCTGGATAAGAGTGTCTGCTAAATGCCTGTAATGTAGTGTAATATAATGTAGTGTGATGCAGTGTAGTGTAATATGTGATGTAATGTGAAATGTTGTGTAATGTAATGTACTGTAGAATAATATAATGTAGTGTGGTGTGATGCAATGGCTGGGCAGTGCCTGATGGCTTATTTGGGCCGGCTGCGTCCCCAGGCTGGTTCACCTTCACGCTGGGGCAGAGGGCCCGGATCGGGGGGCAGAGGGACGCCTGGTTCGTGGTGGACAAGGACGTGACCACCGGGGAGGTGTTTGTGGTAAGGGAGGGGCGCGGCCGCCGTCTCCTCCGACCCCGCGGCAACGGGACGAGCCTTTGGCCCAGACCGGCCATCTTCCGACACGGACCGGAGCCCCGCCTCTTTAGTCTGCCACTCGGCTCCTCGGCCCCGCCCCCCTCTAGCACTCTTACCAGCCCTAGCGCCTGGTGAAGCGCAACTTCCTTTTTGTTCTCCGAGCCTGTGGTCCTTGGCTGTTATATTATCCATTCAGTGTAGTTTAATGCTCCATAGGATAGTTGCCGAGCTGTCAGTCGAGGGCATTTCTTGCACTTGATGTCTTTATTAGGAATATTGGGACTATTCTTCTGGGTAGTTACTGTGCTTTTATCCCCGATCTTTGGGTGTGTGCGTTTGCTTTCTAAATTGCTCTGGATAAGAGCGTCTGCTAAATGCCACTTTAATTGTGTTGACCTTTGAACCCTGACCCCCACCCCACCCTCTCCCAGCTGTAATCCTGCAGTGGCTGATCATAGTTTGTGTCGGTGGCCATTCTTTTAGCTGCTTTCCGGAAAGATCCGCTTTCTGCGTCTTTAGCCAAGATCGGGTAAAGAACGTTTATTTAAACCAGAAGTGTTATAACGAGAGAGAGAGGAGGTCCGGTTCTGTTTAGAACACGACCGTTCTCGTTCCCGCTCAAAAGACCCTGGCGGGGCGCGACCGCGGCCAAACCGCTCTGAACCGCTCCCCCCCCCTTCCCCAGGCCCCGACCACCAACCACCCGGCGCTGTACCGCGACACCCTGCGGACGGACCGCTTCCACTGGCTGGCGGACGAGCCGCCGGCTGAGCTGGCGCGCCGCAGCATGATGGAGTGCCTCTTCCGCTTCCAGCACCAGATGCCCCTCTGTGAGTCGCCTGACCCGCCTGTGACCTCACCAGCAGGCGCGGTGCTAACTCGCACCATTTTTTTAAAAAGTCTCCAGTGTTAATTCAACTCTTAACAGATGGCATTTGTTTAACGGATCAAATTTTATCTGTGGGGAGTTGAATTGACACTGTCGGGAGTTGAATTGACACTGTCGGGAGTTGAATTGACACTGTCGGGAGTTGAATTGACACTGTCGGGAGTTGAATTGACACTGTCGGGTGTTGAATGAACACTGTTGGGTGTTGAATGAACACTGGACATTTTACTGTGTACGCCAGGGTTCAGTGGTTCATTTGTAGAATTTGAAAACGCAGTTTGGTGAATTGAGTGATCGTCAAAAGTGGCTCTGCGAACAGCGAAACGTGCCCTGATTGGCTCTAGTTTTGGATACTTATGAAAGGTGACGGGTGACTCCAACTTGGTCTCGGTTTTTTATTTATTTTTTTATTTTTTATTTTTATTTTTTTAAATGTCTTATTGAGCCAGCAACAAATCTTACGATCTTAATCTTCTGCACCATTGGTACTGTTCATTCTAATGCAGTATACCTTCACAGATACCAGTATAGGTATGTCTGTCTATTTGACTAATCCCTGGGACTGTGTAGGTGTAGTATAACTAGAATATTGTACTTGTATTACAGCTCCCTGCACTGTGACGCTGAACGCTGACGGATCTGTTTGGGTCACGATGGCTCGGCCAATCAGAGCATTGACACCAGGACAGGTGGGGTTTTTTTTTACAGCAGATAGGGCCATGTCAGTATACTATTATTGAATAAGCTTAAAGGTAGCGTGGAGCCAGAAGCTGAACGTAGCCGTGCCACCGCTACGGTTGCCGAACTACTTGTCACGCTGAGTTTGCTGGCTTCTTGTTCATTTCGTCATGCAATGGCGGAAACGGTGCGAGGCGCTGACCTTGGTGCTGAAAGCAGGGATGTTTAATTAAGGTCCCCCAGGATATAGAATTCCGAGGCGCCATTGACGCGCTTTATAAGATGAAGCAGTGCTTTTATAGCATTGCATTCTGTCCGAATTTTGTGTGCAATAGACCGTACACGTGTTACGATGATAACCCCCATATCGATGAACGTCCCTACAAAAACGGGAAGCATTTTGGCTCGGATATGGTCTTTGTCTTCGATCCCAGCGGTATTTATTTTCCATCTTCATTTGGCAGGAATGAAACGGAGTTGCTGCAATACGGCCAAGTGATCGTTCTCCTTCACAGAGATCTGTTGTTCTTCGGACAACTTTAGCTTCCATTTACGCTCTTCGTTAAATTGCGGTTTCTTCACACGCCCAAAATGTTGCTTTAAATTATCTGGTGCTGCTATTCAAATTGACAAGTGCTCATTTACGTAATTAGCATTAATAAGCTCTAAATAACTAAAAAGATACAAAAAACACCTTTGGCATCCCTGACTGACATTGAAGGATGATTATTGAATGTCTGTGTTGCAGTACGCTGTGTTGTATAAGGGCGATGAGTGTCTTGGCAGCGGGAAGATCGTCCGTCTGGGTCCCACTGAATTCACCCTACAGCAGGGCCGCGACCGCCTGAGAGGCACTCCCTCCGACCCCAACTGCACCCCTGAGCCTACTACCTGAAGGACTCGCGGTCGCTTCCGTTTCCGCTCGCCCGCGTGAGGCGACTGACGGCACTCTCAAACCGGGTCAGCTGACGGGCAGCAGTGACCGAACGCTGGTCGATCTCAAGTAATATCTATCAGTGCCCTCGGGTGAAAACAAACAAGTGCACGGGTTTCTAATTTCTATGATGTGAATTACACCTGTCATTTATTTTGACAGTGACGATATTGCTTCATGGGAAGCAATAGGTAGTTTATCGTGGCATATTTAACATTTTCGCCAATTTATTGTTGTAATTCATCTGATGAATGACTGTGTCCTGTTGGTATCTAAGATACTAATTATGGAAGAGAAATGGAAGTTATTTACAGTAGTAACTGGAACATTAACTGTCCCGAAAACGCATGGTATTTATACAATTTACAATTAATGTAGTTTTGAGTTGGTTCAGTTGGTTCATAAGTACAGGGAAACTATGCAGACAATCTACCTTTGAACTTTAAAAAACACATGAGCGCGAAGGTGTTTGTTTTTTAAAAATGTGAATTTATGACGAAGGTAGACGTCAGTATTTCTGAAGTGCTGCGGTACATGTGCAACATTTTCCATTTTAAGCTCTTACTCTCTTAGGTATTTTTCGTAAAAAAAAATCAAGATTCAAGATTTCTTTGTCAGTTTTGTGTACTTGCATACATAAAAACGAAATGTTGTTCCTCCCCGTCCAAAACAGTGCAAACGAAAAAGACAATATGCCTAGAATAATATGTACAAAAGAAAATAATTATGCTCATTGTATTAATATCCCATAGTCACTTGTAAAGGAGGAATTACGTTGCCGCTGTAGCAAAAGACGCTTACAGAAAAGGAGGCACGCCAATTGCTTTTTCTGATCGTCAGAAACGCCTAAAACTGAATTTTAAGGACGTTGTGTTCCAGTAGGCTTCAGTAAGAGCGTCAACCAGGGCTATAGGCTACGTCTTGGTGGGAAGTGATTAGCCTTTTTCTGGTTGTGTATATGCCTGCGCTCGTCATAATATTTTGGTTTGCATTGACAGGAATTACGGTTGTCCTGAATAAACTGTCTTCCCGACTATTTTATTAAATCAGGCGTCTTGGTGTGAGCACTCTTCATTAATGTGTAGCATTCAGTCTTGTCCACAAGAGGGCGCAAAGCGACAAGTTTCTAATTGTGACAGTTGTGGTGGAATACTGGGTTTACACAGAGACAATTTCATTATTAACTTGGAAGTTTTGTCCTACAATCGCCACTTGCTGGACACAGGTAATGACACTGTGCATTTAACACATGGATTTAGATGAGACGATGAACATAATAGCGTATACGTTTAGCCTATAAAACCCAACCAATGGTGGCCACGTAACTAGAATAAATCATTTTAAAACTGATTTCATATAAATAGCTGGCTTTACGAGCTAAAGAACGTTTTGACAATGTATGGTTCCTTTAAAGAGAGAAAAATACAGGCTCAGACACGGTAAACTGAAAAAAAATTGTTCATTTTGAAATTCTATACCTACGTCGTCATCCGGAGACAATCAAATCGTTGGCCCATCTTTGCAGTCCGAAGTGCTGATTTTAGAGATTCAATCTAGTGCGCATCCATGACTAGGCGATTAGAAACTTTTCATAATGTGTATGGTTATGCAAACGTATTTAATACAGCACACACGTTTACGCGCCTAATCGAATTGTATTCTGTAGCCTAGGTCTATTAAATCGTGCAGGCTATTAGTCTAACAAATGAAAATTTCCTTAAGGAAACCATTTGCCATGCTTCAAGAATATATTAAATGCCCTGCACAAACCGATGACACCGCGGACATAAGAGAGTGCTAATGTGAATATTTAGCCCTTGCATGCAGTTAGTACAACTGGGCCTGCTCCCGTGTGTGTGTGTGTGCAAAACACTTTCTGGTCGTCTCGTTTTAAATGAGGCATTTAAACAGTTCAAATATTAAGTTAAATTAGTTGGAATATTTTAACACTGTCAACGCTTAATTGCTGCATTAACGTCCCAGCTGTAGAATAATCTGTGCGTTAAAATGAAAATGAAATCATTGACACCAGGCTATACAGTAAGAACGGCAGTTTCATTTCACGCTGTATTATCCTGAAATTAAAATAACGTGCTTAAGTTGAACATCCATATATTGCACTGTAGAAACTTCCAAAATCACCGTTGCAACATATTTGTGTAAGTCAATTATTACTGGTAATTTAAATACTAATGAGATAAAAAATGCATGTTTTGAAATGTTGAGTGGATCTACTGACACTTAAATTCGAAGCCAACGTCATTGCAACTTCAATTAGTTACTTTGTCCAGTCATGTACCAACTTTTATTTTATATCTCAAGAAATGTGCACGAGATTTGGCGGTGGTAAAGTAGAGGGAGCTTCCAGAAGCACTTTGTAATGACAGAATACATTTTAAACACAATACATGTTAACAAACTGCCCCCGCAACCCACTGAAGCGTACCGCAATTCTAATATCGAATAGCTTTGCGAATTTCCATGAGAAAGCCCTCTGCGAAAGTTCGCCGTGGGACAAACGCCACAGGTTTATGCTAATCACTTGCAGAGGAGGGGCGCGGCGGAGCCATTTTGTAGTCATTTTAAACTTAACGTGAAATAATGAGACACCGCACCACGGATAAAACGCTGAGGTGATTTTTCAACCTTTAAACCATCCGATGGAAGATAAAACTAAAACGATGAATGGGGACAAGGTGGGTTAAATTCTCTTACGAGGTGTTTAGCCCACGCGGACCAGTGTGGATGCATGGAGTTTTAAACTATGGAATTACAAATGAACTGGATATGGGTTGGTTTTCTGTTCCACGTTCCCTTGATGGGATGTTTCGATTTACACCTTTCGGAAACATCACACCCAGGGGCCGTTGTGGCGAATTTATCACAAGGACCCGGTTGGATTTATAGTATCGACAGAACTTTAACTCCGCAATTAATTCAGGACTTTGTCCGAATAGACAACCAAGACGGACTCCTGGTGCTTTCCAGAAAAGTGGTCTGTGCGCGCTTATCCAGGAACCCCGTGCCACTTCACATCATTGTCAGATCTTCGACTTCTGGGGATTTTATTTTAACGCATTTTAACGTTTATGTGCACGGCCAGGACTGCTTTATTAAATATAAGAGGAAGAACTTCGCAGGTAAGCACGATGTCTTTATAAATTACTTTCTAAGTGCGGGGACAACTTCCTGCTTTTCTGCAGGTCGTGCGCTCGTGAATGTAAAGGAACATTTACCCGTCTTCCTTCGGAATGTACCCTTTTCCAATGGGTCTTGTGCAAAAAATGACTTGAAAGTATTTTTTAATAATGGAAGTTTGACACTGAGAAAAGACCTCTGCTTGCAGTCCGGGCGGCGCGAGGTGGATTTACTTTGCACTCTGCACGCCTCGTTCACAAACCGCGTCTCCCTGCGTGTGAAATTGCGGCTCCCCACAGAACCAAGACGGGGATTGTTTACAGACTCCGGGAAACCGAATGCTTGGAGGATTAGAAGGAAAAGAAACGTGAACACGGCTCCTCAATTTCAGCTGCCCAGCTATCAGGTGTCCGTCCCGGAGAACGAGCCGGCGGGAACCCGAGTCATTACGCTCAAGGCTATCGATTCGGACGATGGGGAGTTCGGCAGACTTGAATACGTCATGGAGGCTCTGTTCGACAGCAGGTCCAACGATTATTTTCAAATCGACCCGCAGACCGGCGGCATCACGACGCTACAGCCCTTGGACAGGGAGCTCAAGGACACGCACGTCTTCAAAGTTACGGCGACCGACGGCGGCGCACCCCCGAGGTCGGCCACCGCTTACCTCACGGTCACCGTCAGCGACAAGAACGACCACGGGCCCGTGTTCGAGCAGACGCAGTACCGCGTCAGCATCCGGGAGAACGTGGAGGTCGGGTTCGAAGTCCTCACGATCAGGGCGACGGACGCCGACGCGCCCTCCAACGCCAACACGATTTACAAGATCGTGAACGACGGAGGGGCGAACTCGGGTTTCGAAATCGACCCGCGCAACGGCCTGGTGAAGATCAGGGTCAGCCCGGACAGGGAGACGCTGTCCCAGTACGAGCTCATAGTGGAGGCCAACGACCAAGGCAAGGATCCCGGACCCCGCAGCGCCACGGCGACCGTGCACGTGACCGTGGAGGACGAGAACGACAACTACCCGCAGTTCGGCAAGAGGCGCTACGTGGTGCGGGTCCCGGAGAACGTGCCGCTCAACAGCCAGGTGGCCCAGGTGGAGGCCACTGACCGCGACCAGGGCAGCAACGCCCGGGTGCACTACAGCATCGTCAGCGGCAACCTGCGCGGCCAGTTCCACATCCACTCGGCCACGGGCGCCATCGACGTCGTCAACCCGCTCAACTACGAGGACATCCGGGAGTACAACCTGCGCGTGAAGGCGCAGGACGGCGGGCGGCCCCCCCTCGTCAACGCGACGGGCGCGGTGGTGGTCCAGGTGGTGGACGTCAACGACAACGCCCCCATGTTCGTCAGCACCCCCTTCCAGGCCAGCGTGCTGGAGAGCGTCGCCGTGGGCCACTCGGTCCTCCACGTCCAGGCCGTCGACTCGGACTCGGGCGACAACGCCCGCCTGGCCTACCGGCTGGTGGGCACCGCGCCGGGCTTCCCGTTCGCCATCGACAACCGGACCGGGTGGGTCGCCGTGGCGGCGGAGCTGGACCGGGAGACGACGGAGTCCTACGCCTTCGGCGTGGAGGCGCGGGACCACGGCGTCCCCCCGATGACGTCCTCGGCCAGCGTCAGCGTCACGGTCCTGGACGTGAACGACAACGTCCCGGCCTTCACGCAGAAGGCGTACGAGCTGAGGGTGAGCGAGGACGCGGCGGTCGGGAGCAGCGTGCTGGCGGTCACCGCCGTCGACCGGGACGCCAACAGCGCGGTGACGTACCAGATCGCCAGCGGCAACACGCGCAACCGCTTCGCCATCGCCAGCCAGAGCGCCGGCGGGCTCATCACGCTGGCGCTGCCGCTCGACTACAAGCAGGAGCGGCAGTACGTGCTGACGGTCACCGCCTCGGACGGCTTGCGCTACGACACCGCCCAGGTGTGCGTCAACGTGACCGACGCCAACACCCACCGGCCCGTCTTCCAGAACGCCAACTACCAGGCCACCATCGGCGAGGACCGGCCCGCGGGCTCCACGGTGGTGACGATCGTCGCCACGGACGAGGACGCCGGCGAGAACGCCCGGGTCACCTACGCCCTGGAGGACAACGTGCCCCAGTTCCGGATCGACCCGGACACGGGCACCATCACCACCCGCACCGAGATCGACTACGAGGACCAGGCCTCCTACACGCTGGCCGTGGTCGCCCGCGACAACGGCGACCCCCAGAAGTCGGACACCGCGTACGTGGAGGTCGTCGTCCTGGACGCCAACGACAACGCGCCGCAGTTCCTCCAGGGCGCGTACCGGGCGAGCGTGCCCGAGGACGCCGAGGTCCACACCAGCGTGGTCCAGGTCGCCGCCTCCGACCGCGACTCGGGCTCCAACGGCCGGGTGAGCTACACCTTCCAGGGCGGGGACGACGGCGACGGCGACTTCTTCGTCGAGCCGTACTCCGGGATCGTCCGCACGGCGCGGAGGCTGGACCGGGAGAACGTCCCGGCCTACAGGCTCAGGGCCTTCGCGGTGGACCGCGGCGTCCCCCCTCTCCGGGCGGCGGTGGACGTCCAGGTGTCGGTGCTGGACGTCAACGACAACGCGCCGGCGTTCGAGAGGGACCGGCTGGACGTCTTCGTGGAGGAGAACAGCCCCGTTGGGTCCGTGGTGGCCCAGATCGCGGCGTCGGACCCGGACGAGGGGAGCAACGCCCAGATCATGTACCAGATCGTGGAGGGCAACGTCCCCGAGGTCTTCCAGCTGGACGTCTTCACGGGGGACCTGGTCCCCCTGGCGGACCTGGACTTCGAGTCCAGGGCGGAGTACGTGATCGTCGTCCAGGCGACCTCGGCGCCGCTGGTCAGCCGGGCCACCGTCCGTGTGCGCCTGGTGGACGTCAACGACAACGAGCCCGTCCTGAAGGACTTCGAGATCGTCTTCAACAACTACGTCACCAACAAGTCCAGCAGCTTCCCCGCGGGGGTCATCGGGAAGGTCCCCGCCCGCGACCCGGATGCTTCCGATAAGCTCCGCTACGCCTTCGTGGAGGGGAACGAGCTGAGCCTCCTGCTCCTGAACCCGGACACGGGCGACCTGCGGCTCAGCAAGGACCTGGACAACAACCGAGCCCTGGAGGCCGCCATGAAGGTGTCCGTCACGGGTGAGCCCCGCCCACGTCCCGCCCCACCGCCCCTCAGGTGGACGCGGTTGTGTCTTTGTCAACGGGTGCCTTCTGGCTCCTGTTTGTAGGTGTGTTGTATAGCATGAGTACCGCAGAAATGCAGCTTTTTTTTTTTTTACCTGTTGTTGTCAAGCGCATTTTAAAAGGAGGCATGAGCACGTGCTGTTTTGTGTGTGTCTGTGTCTGGGTGTGCTTTCGAGTGATTGAGTGTGTGTGCGCTCGTGCACTCATGAATGAGGGTGTGCTCCTGAGTGACTGAGTGTGTGTGTGAGTGCGTGTGTCTGCGTGTGTGTCTGTGTCTGTGTGTGTGTTTGCGCTTCAGGCTGTGGCAAGATCTGGTTAGGCTGCTTTTTTCTCTCTCTCCGTCTTATTGCGTGCTCGTGTTGGTCTGCGCAGGCTGTGCTTTTTTAATCCGTTGCCCTTCTTCATCAGCCTGCGGAGGCTTCACGGCAGATAAATCAGTCAGGCGCACTTGTCTTCGGCGCCTTTGAGTTCAGAGTTTTTTTTATGCGAGCCTCAAGGTGCCTTCGGTTCCGCGAGAATCTTATTTCAAAGACACAAAGCGGTTATAAAACGCTCTATCTATTATATCGCGGAGAATTGTTAGCGTTCACTGATCGCTGCTCGTCATCTGTCAATCTGGGGGTGGGGTGGGGGGGGGCGAGGAGTGCACACTCTTTGCCAATTCAGCGTCTGTCACCGGCTGACATAGGAGTTTCAGCTTTTTTTTTTTAAGTCATCATTTTCCCAAATGCTGCTGTTTCCACGGATCAATAGATGTGGTAAGCTCAAAGCACAGAGGGCCATCAAAAGCAGTGCTATCAGGTTCACTGACGCAGGCTGAGCTAGCGCTGTAGCCGCACGGGGCCGTACGGTGCGCCTTACGCAGCGCTTGCCTCCAGCGCTGCCCTGCTTGTTACTGATGAGATGATGGCTGTCATCAGAGGGCCCAGCCACAGACTTCAGGAGCTTGCGCTCCGGCAATCAGCCGCCCGAGCGTCCGACATGCGGCACGGCTAGCCTGCCTCCGTCTTCTCCTCCCTTTCTGTCTCTCTCTCGCCCTCCGTCTCTCCCTCTTCTTTCCCTCCCTCTCCCTTTCTCTCTCTCTCTCCCTCTTTCCCTCTCTCTTCTCTCTCTTCTCCTCTCATCCTCCCTCTCTCTTTCCCTCCTCTCCTTTCATCCTCTCTCTCCCTCTTTCCTCCCTCTCCCTTCTCTCTCATCTCTCCTCTTTCCTCCCTCTCCTCTCTTCTCCTCTTCCCCCTCTCTCTTCTCAATCCCCCTGCGGCAGGTTTTTTCTGCTTCTCATCCGGAGCCAAGTTTAGTCCCTGGACTGCGTGGGATATTTTTGAGCGCTTCTCGCTCGCCCTGGCGCTCGCTCTCCTGTGCAGGCGCGGTCGGGCCGCTCGGTCTCGCACGCTCGTTTGCGGCGGTAACCCGGCAACCCGCTGTG
Organism: Anguilla rostrata; assembly: GCF_018555375.3. Classification (NCBI taxonomy): domain Eukaryota; kingdom Metazoa; phylum Chordata; class Actinopteri; order Anguilliformes; family Anguillidae; genus Anguilla; species Anguilla rostrata. Next base: position 4,539,538 of record NC_057951.1, on the reverse strand, counting down.
GAAATAAAGAGACTCTGCAATCAAAACCCTCTCTCTTTAAAAGTTATATTACACATTGAGAACCAAAGAAAACTAAACCGAACACTAGCAGAATATTAAGCCTGTTTTATTCAGTTGAGGTATTAAACTTTTGATTGTATTATCCTGAAATCAATAAGTCTAGATTCTAATACTGCGCACTGCAGGAAAATGAGGTATTGATTATCTGGAAGCTGTGTTTTCTGTGCAGTTAATGCGGTGTTTACATTTTAACCAATCAGCGGCGAGATCGTTTAGAGGGCTGCCAGTTAGGTGTCTTGCTCAGGGGACACTTCGACACGCCCCAGGGCGGGGGATCGAACCGGCAACCCTCCGACTGCCAGACAAACCGCTCTTACCTCCTGAGCTATGTCACCCCGTACACAAATACGTTAATCCGCATGTTCAGCTGGCTCCATCAGCAAGATGCAAACTCTGTCGTTTGGCTAGCAACCGCAGTTAAAAGCTTGCGAGCAGCAGACAGTTTGAGTAGTTGTTTCTCGACTTGGACATAAATGCGTGTTATTTTTGAACGGGTCTACGCGGGTTACGGGGAACGGGGGAGGGAGGGAGGGTTAGGGAGGGGAGTGCATTAGAGATACCCTTGGGAGGGAGAGGAAGTGTGAGGTTATAGATACCATAAGGTTTTAGCTTCTTCTCTTCACTTGTGCAGTTGCTAATTCCAGCTTGCCTTTTCAGAGAACGCTTTACTCATGTTTTGTATCGAGTGAGATTTCTGGCAAATAGGGAATACACAGAGTCTTTGTCCAGTGGCGTGTCGCTTGGTTTGGGTTTGTCTGATTGCTTCCATATCCACATAATTTATGTATTTCATACACTTGGCTTTGCCCTCATGCCAAAAAGCTGCATCTTTTTAAGCGCATGATGTGGAACGATATGATTGTGAGGCAGGGGGTACTGTAAGGGGGGAAGTTAGGATGATTCCAAGGGACCTGACTAACAGGGGCCCTCAAAAAATATTTGAACATAGGATTTTCTGGAGTGGTGGGGCCCAAAGTGAGATTTTTCATGGGGCCCAAAATCCCTGGTGGCCCCCCATTTGTATTTGTGTGTGGTGCTGGTTGGCAGCGAGCATACGACTCTGTTAGCGTGTTAGCATAACTTTGAGTGACACCGGGGAAAGCCTTTGCGATCAGGATGTCATAACAAAGGATCTGCTGTTGATCCGCACGACCTCTGACCTCTGACATCACAGAAGCACGAGCGCGCTCCCATGTGTCCCCACCTGCTCGGGATTACTGCTCCAGGTGTGTGCCAGGCAAGGATTAGCCACTCGGGGCTTCCTCAGAAGTAGGCTTTGGGCTTGATTAAAAGACAGCATACAGCAAACAGCTGAATAAAGGGTGATGATGTCATACCCAGACCAGCCAGAGTTCATCCATCGGACCCGTGCAGTTTTGGCCAGAAGTTGTTAGATTATCCACATTTCCAGCAAGGCAAGGATCTCTGGACCAGGCGTGCCAAACTGAATCCCAAGGGGGCCGCAGTGCCTGTGGGTTTTTGTGGTTTCCCTTCAATCAGCTGCTAATTAATTAATTGGCTTTGCGTGTTCATCACTGGGCCTTCACCAGAGAGCAGTCTCAGCCTTAAAGGGATGGAGTCTTAAAGGGATGGATCTTCCTTTGGAATTTCTTTCTGCAGTTATTGAAATGTTTCTGATGGAATTGAAAATTACATTACAGGCATTTATCCAGAGCCACTTACACAACTTTTTACACAGCATTTCCGTCGCATCCATTTGTACAGCCGGACGTATACTGAAGCGCAATGCAGGTTAAGCGCCTCGCTCCTGGGTACAACGGCAGTGTCTTACCCAGGAATCGAACCTGCGACCTTCAGGTTACAAGACCAACTCCTTACCCATTATGCCACACTGCTGCCCGCATAAGTACACAGAGCCCCCACAGACAGCCATTCCCTTTCGGCTTTGAGATTCTCAGCTTCTTCATGTTCAGTAAAGTCCCTCCTCTGTGGGATGTAGCAGATTGTGTGTGTGGATGGGTGTTGGGGCGAAAGGCGATACCGTCTTTGTTTGGGCCCCGAGGGCCCGGTCCCGCCCCAAGCGTGGCCGGGGTGGTTTGTTCGGGATTAGGGGGGAGCTGCTCGCTCGTGTTCGGGTCCCGCGTTCGCTCCGGGCCCAGGATTTAGACGCTCGTGGAGAAAGTGGGAGTTCTTAAACGCATTCTTCTCTGACAGTTCACACCCCCCCACCTACACACACACACACACACACACACATTGACAGTCCACCCCCCCTCACCTACACACACACACACACACACACATTGACAGTCCACCCCCCCTCACCTACACACACACACACACACACACACATTGACAGTCCACCCCCCTCCTCACCTACACACACACACACACACGATGACGGACAGCCGCCGTGAGCGCAGATACCTTTGTCAGACCCAAAAGTGGGGGAGAAAACATAATCGCGAAGGCACGAATGTAGCGGCCTGGTGCGTGAGAACCTGTCAATGCGCTGTCTCCGGTGAGTTCCGGAACGTTCCGTGACTTACTGGACGCCCGTCCCTTCAGAGGCGGCTCCAGAACCTTCCGCTCCGACCCGTTCGCGGACTGGAGACCCTACGCAAGTCACCGGCCGTGGGTTTGGAGGGGGGGGTGACTCACGGGGATCGGATTGGTGGTGGGTGGGGGGGGGAACCTGTTGCCATGTAACGCGACACACATAAAGCCCTCTCCGTCCTCTCTCTCTCTCTCGCTCCCTCTCTCCCCCGTGCGTACAAAAGGCCTTTGTCTGAGTATCGGGGGCAGAGAAAGTGTGAGATTACACGAGATCAACGGCGAGAATGTTAATAAAGCGCAGCGTTAAAGCCGCTCGGCGCGGACAGGGCGAGAATGCGTTCTGCGACCAAGTGCATCATGGTGATTGGAGTTTCAGCTCATGAGGCGTTACTGGTCCGCATTGAAAAGCCTCAGGCTCACAGCCAGTGAGATGCAAGTAACGCGATATCGCTGTAATTAGCTGCATGCTAACATAATATCCTGTAATTACATGATGGCAAAAATCCCATTAAGTTCAGTTCTAGGAACTGGCAATGTCGGTTAAAAATGGGGTCGCCATGAAACTTCACTCTGTGACGCCTATAGGCAAGCCCAAAGAAAAGATTTTTACGTCTGTCATTTTGAAAGCAATGTTTCTGATGGTTAAAATGGGTAAGTTAACGTTGGTATAGTCTGTGCGATTTTTTTCAGTTATCTTCTGTCAGGTGATATCCTGAAGGTACGTGTTGAATCAGTTTGACAAGTTGAGTCTGGGACACGCCAGTGAGTTTTAAAACAAAAGTGATCTGATGACGTCATGGTCAGAACTCGGCTTATTGATTGGTGGAGGACCGGTGTTGTTCATGCCACATGCTAGGTGGTGCTGTGCTGTGGCGGTCGACCCCGTAGTTCATATTGCTTCAGGGTCTTGTTAAGTTTAGCCTTGGCTTAGGGTCCTAGAACGCTCATAATCCAAAGGTCTAACCACTCTCTCTGTCTGGCTGTCTTGCACCTCTTTTGCTCTCTCTCTCTCCCCCTCCCTCTCTCCATGGCGTTGAGCTGAGGCGGTGTTGGGTTCCAGCCATTGTTCGCCCTGGTTACTGATAAACCGTCGGCTTAGCGCTCAGCCCTCCAACGATTGGCTCGTTCCGAATGACAAAAAAAAAAAAGGGTTGCCAAGGGAACCAAAAAAACCTTGTGTACATTCAAAGAAGAAAACAGGCAGGCGTAACGTGAGCGTGTGGAGGAATTTTTTTTTTCTTCTCCTTCCTACGGCAGTTTCAAACGCGCAGCCGGAGAGGTTAAATTAAAGAGGGTCTCGGTTTCTTCCTTGTATTTGACGCCGCGCAGTTGCCTTTGTGCGATAGGGGGTTGTACGTGAGAACGTTAGCGCGCTTCGGTAGTTTCACTGTGTCATTACACCGTTACACTATTTGGAGTTACAAGAGCTGCGAGCGTGTGGAAGCAGAAGAACCGAAGTTTGGCAAAAGTTATTAACTCGCTAACGCAGGATAGGCTACATTGCTGAATCCCCCCCCCAAACAGCCAAACCAGTTCAGGCAAGCAGACCCGATTATCGAACGAGCTACACGTTGCCGTTCATCACGGTGTAGCTTACCGCCTGCAGCGCTCCCTCTTCCTGAGTAATACTATGTCAGTTAACGTTTGTGCACACAAGTGTGAATGTGGAATGAAAAGAGAAAAAAAAAAAAAACCCCATAAGAGGGAGGGGCGAATTGCAGTATGACTGGGTTAAAAACAGACAGCCGGCAGAAATAGCCCTGAGGTGACGTTTCGCGACACGTGACTCATCCAATATCGAAGTCTGACGCCTGCCGTGACCTCTGACGCCAATTTTACCCGCGCTCCATTTCAAAGCAGGCGCGTACCTGCAAGTGTTCATTCACGGCGAAGCAACTTTGTTACGATTTTGTGCTTCGCTTCAGTGCCTGCCTGTGTCCTCTTAAACCCTCAAGAACTCGACAAAACTGTGCATCTGTTATTCTTCGAAATTTTTCCTAAATGAGCTTATTTATTTTGCTTCTGTATTGGTGCAAGCACACACAGAACGATACTTATTCAGGGGCTTAGATCTTAAGCTGCTTTGTAGTCTGGCAGTTTGGGAAAGCGGTCGTTATATTTCTGTCGGAACCATAAAAAACACACAAGGCCGACCCCCGAGTGTGTAAATTAATTAAGAGACCAAAGGAGGAAGTTGGCACTGAGGAACCAGATACGGACCTGGAGGGAGAGAGATACTCTCTTAGCTTCAGAGGGGGAAATTCCCACCGGGAGTGGCAGTCTGAGTGTCTCAGATATCACAAGGTGTTTAACCCTTTAAAGTGTGAGGTCACAAGTATGTGATTAGAATGGTCTTAACTGAACATTCTAATGCTGATGTAACAATGAATACTGGTAATTGAATGCAATTGAGGTCTGGAACACTGCCTTAGGATTTTGGAGAAAAAAAAAATACATTCCAAAAAAACCTACTCTTGAAAGGGTTAAGGTATAAGATCACAAATATGTGATTAGAATGTTCTTAGCTGGACATTTTAATGCTGATGTCACAATCACTACTGGTAAGTGAAAGCACTGTAGTTCTAGAACACTGGCTTAGAATTTTGGGGTAAAAAAAAGAACATTCCTGAAGACCTACTCGTAAAATCTGGCATTTCTCCAGGAGGAGTTTCAAGTGCATTTAATAGGTATGGTGGAGTGCACGGTGGTACAGAGTTAGCACTGTAAACTGAGTTTGGTGGGATGACCAAAAATCACTCTTAAAAAGCAGGTAAATAGAATCCAGATCAAGGCACTCGGTCTACTTCTCTCAATCTCAAGAGCCCAAGTTTTTTTTTTTTTTTGCCGAGGCTTAATGTCAAGAGCGTTCTTTCCTACACTGTCAGAGCTAATGGGACTGAAGTGCTGCTGAATTTAATTCTGAATTGTATTTAACGGGAGGAAATGTCTTCGCAGCGCAGACAGGCAGGTAACATAGAATAGCCTGCGGTCCGCCAGAGAATTTGGAAGACCTGGTTTGTGTTCCACACCTTCCCATATCCCTGAGGTGCTGCATAGCAATGCTTGATGCAATCTGTGAGAGGTTGAGGTGACAACTGGCGATCACGTGACCGGACTCCGCCTCCCTTTTTTTCCACTCGGTGGGCGGGGCCAGGTGTGTGCGTGCGGCCGGTCCGGAGGCTGAGCCAACCGGCTTTCGGCATTCGCCTCGTACCTGAGGCGACCGGCGCCCCCCGAGGGTTAAGCAGGGCAGGTGGGGGGTAAACAAATTAACGTTCGGACGGAATGCTGACCCCTGCTCCGCGGAGGGGCCCCGGAAGCCCAGTAAAGCTAACGCTAGGCAGGGCCGTCCCGTGCGGGGGGGTGCCCCCGGTCCAAAATCCCGACCGCGCCTCTGTGGGGTGACCGTAGCGTCTTCCTGGTGCATCCCCCTGTGGAAGAGGCCCGGTCAGCTCAGCTGGTCAGCTGCTGTGCGGGGACCCTGGGCTCCTGTCAGTCATTTGCACTCATTTTGATGACTGACTTGGGTCAGTAGCGTGACATTTTACAGTGCTCCAGTACATGTGTACTCCACGTGAGGAGCTCTTGTTTTTCAACCACTCAGGCTCACAAAGAGAAACCTTGCTATCTGTTTCTCTGAGTTAATTGTACATAGTAGCACATTAGGAAATAATCCACCAATAGTGGAACCAAAAGGTTCTTTCATAATGTCACTGTTCTTTGGTTCTGTTCACTCCGCCATAAATAGCAGAACTGTATAAATGTTTGCGCACTGGGCACGTGCGAAAGGGTCGCGACCCTGTCGACGCGTCGAGGGCATTTACCGGCAGCGCGGTGTCTTAAGAGCGGGTTGCCCCGGGCGACGGGAGCCGAGTAATATCCGCGCAGGTGATCAGGTGACTCTCCCCCCCGAGGCGCCGTGCTCACGTAGTCTCCCGAGATCAAAGCCGCCCCCCTCCCCCCCCCCCCGGCGTCGGGGCTGACCTCAACACCTGGTTACCGTCGGCAACGGCGGCCCACTGCCCCGAGAAGGTGTTCAAACAAAGGGCTGCCTTCATCTGCGACCGGGGAATGCTGGACTCCTGTCAGTGCTGGGGGGGGGTGGGGGGAGTGTGGGGAAGGGGAGGGGGCTATGGTGGATGCACCGCGCGCATTTGACGGACAGAAACGGCGGTCAGGAGAGATGCTTGGCTTTATGAAAATTCCTGGGAGTCGCCAGCGGGCGGAGCCGGTCCCTTCGGGTGTGGAGGAGGGCCGGCGGAAATGCAGGTGCGGAGAGGAGGAAAAACAGGGAGGTGCGTTTTTTTTTACCCAGAATCCTCGAGTCCAGAAAATAGACCGGGGCCTGGGGCCTAGCCTATATCACAAAGCAGGATTACTGAGTTAGCTGGATAACTGCGCTGAGTAAAACCCGGAACAGCTCTTCTTTAATGCAGTCCGTGTTCCAGATTTGGGAGAGTTCCAGGTTTTACTCAGCGCGGTTATCCAGCTAACTCGGTAATCCGGGCTTGCTCGGACTGTTCTGGAATCCTGATGTGTCACAGTTAGGCGCCTGCCTCTTGCCCCGCGCCGCGGAACGGCCGCTGCAGTCGTGACAGTTTTACAGCAGCACTTTCATCATTTTTCCGCGTTACCGTTAGGCCAGTTATACGCGCTTCCATGCGTTAAAGTGCCACTCACGCTGCGACGTTGCCGTGGAATCCGTCGTTCGCTCGTGTCCGTTTGTGGTGCGTACGGAATCCGTGCGTGTGAAAACAGATTCGTCACCGTCTTATCTAGTCTGTGAGGCGCTCCGTGATCGACTCTGACAAGCTTAATTTCATCATTTCCTCCTGCCAGCTGGATCGTCCCACTGTTTGTTTTTAGTCTCTCTCTCTCTCTTTTTTTAGAGACATTACGCCCTTAGATCTTGTATGTACTGTATGTATATAATCCCATTTTTCCTCAAATAATTATGCTTTAGTATTATTTTGGCTGTGCTTAAGGAAGCACTTTGCTATAACGTAGTTGCAGTTACTGTGAGATTTATTCAGTTCAACCAGTATGATGTAAAAGTGATATTTATGTTTTTCATACAATTGTGACTAAATGCTAAACAATTAATGTGTTCATATATGCAATCTCTGAAAACATAATGTCTATCTACAAGTGGCTTTGGAGTTATCTGAAGTGTATTTTCTTGCATTTGCATTTGACCACAAACCTCTTCGTTCCCCTATACCAGCCATTGTAAAGCTAAATCTCTAAAATACCCTGAATTGCAGATAAAAAGAAGCTGTCTCGGCAGATTTGAAAACATACAGCAAAACTGAAATAATATTTTTTTTAAACACAGAAAATGACCTATCCTTTTAAGAGATACCAAGTTGTGGGGCCTATCCACACACTGGAAACAGGATGGGGGTGTGGGGGGTGTGGGGGGCGGGGGGGGGGGTCCCATTATTGCTGAGATTATGAAACTTTTTCCTCTGTTAAATCACACAGGATGCCTCAGTCTGTCAGTCAAAAATCACACACAGCGAGAGACACCCCAATCATGCTGGGTGTGGGTGTTATGACAACGTTCAACGTTCTGACCCAACGTTATTTTAATTCACGGTTTACGTACAGTAAAACATGTGGGCCTAGAGTGCTACCCCCCACACGTTTGCAGCTGTGGGATGTCTCCAAGCCAACCAGGGTGATATGTCATAAGTGGAATTCTTCGGGAGCTGTCTGGCAGAAGAATGCATCTGGACTTGTAGGCCTTGGATTTGTAGTCCAAACACAGTCCAGCTAATGGACTCTTATCAAGTTTTATGGGAACAGCGTGAATGACGGGGAGTTTTAGGTTTGAAACACGACTAGATGTAAGCAGTAGTGGCGGGTTAGCGGCAGGGAGTGATAGAATACTCACTTTACAGATTTTATTACTGAAACAATCTGTTTTACAGCACTTAAGGCAACGTTTTGCTGGCACACAGCTGTGGTGTCAGTTTGACCTGACGTGCGAGGCGTTCTGGAGACAGAGCTGGAGCTGAGCCTTCAGGTTCATTTCCACTGAAAACAGGACTGGTGGGGGGCGGGGTCTCACGCTTCTATTTATTGGCTGGCTTTGTTGTCATTCAAAAATTTGAATCGTCAGTTGAAAGCAAGGGATCAGCTGGCTCAGTTTCCTTCAGTAACAACACACTGCAGGGATTACCGCCTCACCTATCTCTTTTTTAAACACGTTTCAGCTTTAATATAAACTTAAATAGCACAATAAATAACAGGAAAGTCTGACAAAGGCGATGGTAATCTGTTGGTTTTATTTTTTGCTGTCGGCAGTTATAAGAAAACGGGAGTGGTGTTGAGTTATTTGCAGATGACTGTCGTGCTTATGTCCCGGTGACGCCCTCTCTGTGTTAACGGTGTGCTCGCTGTGCCATAGCTTCAGATGCAGTGTAACCGCTGTGCTGCGAGTATGCATGGGGTACAGTGTCACTAGGAGGAGGTGGTGACTGCAAGAGGGGTGTGCGGAGAGGTCCTGCCCCGGTCGGAGCTTCCTTTTGTCTCCAAAATCCAGGGGGGCTGAACCTACCAGCAGCACAGCTGAGGCTGAACTTCCATGCAGCACAGCTTAGGCTGAATTTACATGCAGCACAGCTTAGGCTGCACATGAACTCGCACAGCTGACTGGTATTCTGCTTCTGTGTTTCTAGTTTCTTCTTTTGGCCCTTGTGCGTTCAGAGAAACTTTAACGGACCAATCTTCTGCCGTGTTTTATTTTATTTACATGGTTGAATTTTTTTTGTATTTTGGTCTTGGTCTTTTCTCTAGAATGAAGGCACCCTTACTCTGAGCAGTCTTCTGTGAGCGAAAGCCAGGCCCTGTCCCGCTGCTGTCAGTCCTGCACTCTACGCAGGATAAGTGTTAAACTGTCGTACCGCACAAAAGGATGCTTAACAAGCACTCGCGCCTCAATCTCGACGGGGCCAATGATTTAAGGCCGCAGGCGGGACGCTGACCGGGCTCGGAGAGAAAGGGATCGTCTGTCAAACGGCTGACGGGGGTGGAAAGCGGAAAGCCTCAGTGCCTTTTTAGTGCTCTGTGAGTGGCGATACGTCTCCCGAGTCTGTCCGCTCCTCTGAAAGCCTGACTAATGCCCTCGGCCCCCAAATGGTTAATGATGACTCCCTCTCTTAGGCGGGGTGCAAGCAGGTCATTATTGTTATTTTTTTGTCTAAGTGCTTAGCGAAGTGGTGGCTTGTGATAGATGTGATTTTATTGGACGGAAGCACTCGGTGAACCGGTTCCTTGCGGCGGCCGGTTTGATTTGATTGGCTGGGGAGGATTAGGGTCGCAGGGAGGCGTGGGGGGGGTGGGGGGGGTGCGTACGCGCATTAATGTAAAAAGTGGGAGGGCTGTACGGGTGAGTGAACACGCCTGCCACTGCCAGTGGACTGGACTGAAGTCAGTTAATCCCTCGCTATTGAAATGAGTAATTAATTATGAACAAAAGACCCGGAAAGCTTCTGCATATTTCACTTATTTTACGACTTTAACTTTGTTAAATTCATACTGCGTCGCAGCATCTCGCTGAAGGCAATCTTAGAGTGATTAGATGGGTGTCCAGCAACAGCTATGATGCTTGTCAGACTACTCCTCTCAAATATATGCATGGAAATCAAAATGGCCGCCGTGTTGCTGACAGCTGTCGGTTCGAGGCACGCCTGAAGTCCTTACGCTGCTGCAGACGGCCTGTGAGGTGCCCGAGCCTCGCTGTGGGTATTGTGTGACAGAGGGGAAGCCTGACCACTTTGTTCCTTAATTACTTTGTGCTGTGTTCATGTGAGAGCATGCCCTGTCACTCAAAGGAGGGGGGGCGGTGTCTGTAATTGGGAGAGGACCACTGTACTCAGACCCAGTGAAACAGACCCAAAATGGCCACCATGCCCCCCCATCCCCCACCCCCCCAAAGCAGAAAAGGGTGAATGAAGGACACCCCCTATTTATCATCTGCGTTAAAATGCCGAATCGGAAGACCGGTTTTCTGAAGAGTGAGAGAATTTTCAAAAATGTAAATCCGATTGGAAATGACTCGAGCTGCAATATTGCCACCGCGATAAACTTGACAACATATGAATATAAGAAAATGAGGTGACTTTATCCGTCAGTTCCCACCGCATCAGGAAATGCGGCATAAAGTGGGTACTATGCAGTGTACTACTCTGAATGAGTACAGAACCATTGGTTGTACAGGCTGAGAAGCCTTAAGACAACACCACCGCATTCGAGTTGAATCGCCGAGATTTCGCTGACCCTACTAGTAGAGTTTCTGGTGACCATAGAATGCTGTGCTTGATTCTAGTTTTTGGTGGTGCTGTTCTAATGTATTGTGTCTCGTCTCTTGTTCCTGCTGACCTGTGGATGTCATGTCTCCCTGTCTTTGTATGGTGGCTGCAGCTCGGTGCATTACCTCGACTGGTCTCGGATACCATGCAGGCTGTGTGTGCTTGTGAACACACCTTATCTGACAGCGTCTGATTGGCCTTTGGCCTCACGCTGGCAGGCTCTGTATGTAGAACACGGCCTATCAGCTTTCAAGGAGCCTTAAGGTGTTGAAACGGCCTCACAGAGTAAATTTTATGACAGCTCCTGCTATCTGTGTCAGTGTGGCTGTGAATGGTGTTATGTTACGTGATACTTTATGTTACTGTACAATATAACAGGTCCATGTTTTGGATGTTTTGTTATTTTGTTTGTGTCTGTGTGTATTTTGTGTGGTTTTGACTGAGTCTGTGTATGTTCTGTGTTATTTTAGCTAAGTTTGTGAGTGTGTTCAGTGATATTTTAGCTACGTTTGTGTGTGTGTGTGTTCAGTGATATTTTTGTATGTGTTCAGTCAGGGTTATTTTGGCAAAGTCTTCATGTGTTCAGTAGTTCAGTGTCTGTAAGTGTTGTTGTAGTGTCTGTAGATAAAGTGTCGTGGTAGTGTCTGTAGATAAAGTGCTGTGGTAGTGTCTGTAGATAAATTGCTGTGGTAGTGTCTGTAGATAAAGTGCTGTGGTGGTGTCTGTAGATAAAGTGCTGTGGTAGTGTCTGTAGATAAAGTGCTGTGGTGGTGTCTGTAGATAAAGTGGTGTGATAATGTGTATAGGTGACGTGTTGCGTTGTCGTCGGTTACAGACGGGCTCCACGTCGTCACGGCGCTCTGCACCCTGCGCGTCACCATCGTCACGGACGACATGCTGACCAGCAGCATCACGGTGCGCCTGGAGAACATGTCCCAGGAGCGCTTCCTGTCCCCGCTCCTCTCGCTCTTCTCCCAGGGCGTGGCCGCCGTCCTCTCCACCGCCGCCGACCGCGTCTTCGTCTTCAACGTCCAGAACGACGCCGACGCCCACGGCGGCCAGGCGGCGGTGGCGGCGGCGGCATCGGCATCCTCAACGTCACCTTCTCGGCCCTGCCCCCCGGGGCCCCGCCCGGGCGCTTTGTCCCGTCCGAGGAGCTGCGGGAGCGCGTCTACCTCAACCGCACGCTCCTGACGCGCGTGTCCGCGCAGCGCGTGCTGCCCTTCGACGACAACATCTGCCTGCGCGAGCCGTGCGAGAACTACATGCGCTGCGTCTCCGTGCTGCGCTTCGACAGCTCGGCGCCCTTCATCGCCTCCGACACCGTCCTCTTCCGGCCCATCCACCCGGTGAACGGCCTGCGCTGCCGCTGCCCGCGCGGCTTCGCGGGAGACTACTGCGAGACGGAGGTGGACCTCTGCTACTCCGCCCCCTGCCTCAACAACGGGCGCTGCCGCAGCCGGGAGGGCGGCTACACCTGCGAGTGCCCGGAGGACTTCACCGGTGAGCGAGCCGTCTCTCTCTCTCTCCCTTTCGCTCTCTCCCTTCCGCTCTCTGTCTCTCTCTCTCTCCCTTTCGCTCTCTCCCTTCCGCTCTCTGTCTCTCTCTCTCTCCCTTTCACTCTCTCCCTTCCGCTCTCTGTCTCTCTCTCTCTTTCTTTCACTCTATCTGTCTCTTGCTCTGTCTCTCTATCTGTCTCTCTTTCGCTCTATCTGTCTATCTCTGCTTGTGTGTCTCTCTCTCTGTGTTTGTCTACCTCTGTCTCTATCTGTCTCTTGCTCGGTCTTTCTTTCGCTCTATCTGTATCTCTGCTTGTGTGCCTCTCTCTCTGTGTTTGTCTACCTCTCTCTGTCACTCTCTTTCTCTTTCCCTCTCTCTCTTTCACTCTATCTGTCTCTTGCTCTGTCTCTCTTTCGCTCTATCTGTCTCTCTGCTTGTGTGCCTCTCTCTCTCTCTGTTTGTGTACCTCTCTCTCTTTCCCTCTCTCACTCTCTCTGTACCTCTCTTTCTCTCTCTCTCTCTCACTGTACCTCTCTCTTTTGCTCTATCTCTGTCTCTCTCTCTTTCATTCTGTCTGTCTCTCTGTGTACCCCTCTCTCTGTCGCTCTCTCTTTTGCCTATCTGTCTCTCTCTGTGTGCCTCTCTCTATCCCTCCTTCCTTATCTTTCTCTCTCTCTTCTGTTTCGTTCTTTCCCCCTCTTCCGTCTGTTCCCAGGTTCTCTTTTTCTCCTCTCCTCCTTTTGTCTGTGGGTCGCACACGTTCTCTCCTGTCTTGCTCTCTCTCTCTTATTCTCTCTCTCTGTTCCTGTGTGGGCCTCACTGTTATCAACTCTTCGAGGATCATTACAAAAACAGAAGAAAAGCACTGTAGGCAAAAGCCTGGCTTCCTAGCAGCGCGCCAGACCTGTGTTTTAATAGACTGCGATTTAATAGAATGTTGCACTTTGAGTCTCCACCAAGTTAAACATTTATCTGGTGTATCTTTTAAACAATGGTTGTGAATACAGCCTTCGCAGCTTATTGGAATTAGGTGACAGTCCCGAGGTGTTATGGGAAGAATGGCGTTTGTGCAAAGGAGGCTCAAGCTCAAGGCTCTGAACTTTTTCTTTTACTCCCAGTGCATCATGGGATTGTGTAGGGAGGCCTTTTTAGAAGGCCCTGTTTCTCAGCCTCCAGTTTCTCTCTGTTTCTTTATCAGTTTTTCTCTTTCTTCCTTTCTGTATATGCCAACCACCCCCCATCAAACCTGTATCTGTTATGGCGGCCTCTGATCCCACAGCCATCAAACCTGGAAGACCCCCATGATCATGGATTGTGTAGGGGGCCTGTTAGAAGGCTGTTTCTCTGCCTCAGTTCTCTCTTTCTTATCAGTTTTCTTTCTTCCTTCTGTATATGCACCACCCCATCAGAACCTGTTATCTGTTATGGCAGTGCCTCTGATCCCACAAGCACATCAAATACCTGTAGAGACCTCCCCCACAAGCTTTCCCCCTTCACGGGGGCAATTACCTGCTAATCGCCCTGTGCCTTTGCAGCTCCTGCCTTTTTGAAGGTCGCAGGTTCAACCGCTGCCGTTTCGTGGTTATTACCAGGGGCGATGACAGCGCCTCTGACAGCGTCCTCCTCCGCTTTTTCATACGGGCAGAAACCGGAGCCCTGCGACTCTTCAGAAAGAGGGGGGGGGGGGGGGGGTGGTGGTGATTACGGGGGGGGGGGGGGGGTAATAAGGGTCAGCTTCCTGTGAGCCGCTCGCTACCCACGTTTTGTGGCGGTAAAATGGCCGCCCTGCGCTGGCCTCCACCAGGCTGACTGCAGACCGGTCCCTTTCACGTTCGCGTGAACCCGCTCCTGGTTCCCAACGGTCTTAACTGACAGCGTCTGCTTATTGTCCGTCGAGCTCAGCCTCGAGAAGGAAGCCGCTGAATAATTCCCTCCGTCTAACGGCCGTTAATTAAGTAAACACGGAGGAACGTCGTAAGCTGGTTGATAAATAGCGCGGCGTGGCGAAAACGTAACTCGCTACGCTACGCTCGCCACGATTCCCCCGCCGCTCGTTTCGCGGGACGATGAAGACGCCGGTCGACCCGCAGCCCGGGTGACACCCCCCCCCAACATTCTTTTCCGCCGCTCCGGTTGCCATGGAAACTGAAACGGCTGAAACGGCCCCCGCGTTCTTTCTGGGCTCTCCGGCGCACAGCCGCGGCTCCGTCTTCGCTCCGCGGCCCCCGCCCTGCCGATTAGGCCCTTCTTCAAGAGGGAACGCACGGAACTCTGGGAACTGACCCCTAACGCGTGGCGTGAGTGTGCACGCGCTGATGGAGATAGTCAAAGGCGACCAGATGCTCAGCGCTCAGCAGCTGCCAGTGTCCAGTCTTAACTGTGGGGGGGGTGCTATACTTACAGTGCGAGTCCTTTCTTTCCATCTATAACTGCTTTCTGTGCTGTCTAATCGGACAAAAAAAACTTGAATACCAAATATATATATATAGTACAGGCCACCTGTAGTTAAAAAAGGAATTCAGTTAATATATGCATATCTATTGAATAATAAACCAAAGTACAAAGATTATTTTTCAGTTTTTACCTACAATAACACAAAAGGACTACTTTGACTAATTAGAGGAAAGTCGTGTCTAAGGTTATTAAAAGATTAAGTAAAACTCATTTTTTGAGTTATTGTATGAAGAAATAGGAAATAAATGTTTATACTTCCGTTTGTTATTTTATAAAAGTGCATATATTAACTGAATTCTTCTCTACTTAATGTTATTTTTTAAGCCACAGGTGATATCCCGGACTTTAATCACGGTCACACACAGTAACTTGACCAGGCTGAAACAGCCAGTAACTCTGTAGTTGCCGGGGAGCTGCGGTTCCCAGGGTAACGGTCGAACGCCGGCCGCTTATTGGCCGGCGCGTCGGCGCTGCTCGAAGGTGGCGGGACGGGGGCCATTGTTCCGCCGCCATTGTGCTGCAAACCGTCCGCCTTCCCCGGGAGGACAGGGGTCAGCCGGGGTCAGGGCTGCGGGAGTGACAAAGATGGTTTATTTTGACAAGATGGGTCCGTCGTACGCGGAGGGGGACAGAGCAAGACTGTCACTTCGAATCAGAAAAGGGCGCTTGGCCTGTTTCAGCGTGCATGCAGGCTTCAGGACAATTTGGGCTCACCAGTGACAATAATGATATTCATATGAATCTGACTCGGTAATAACACCCACTGACAGTCTTTTTATTCTAGGATTTGACGAGGATGACATCAAGGTTTCAAGCTTTTAAGCAATGCTTGCAGCTGTGCAATATCTTTATGAAGATTGTTAAGAACTAATCTATTGCAGCGGAGTTTTAAGGGTGAAATCAAAGTGAATTTCAGATTTGGTGGTCGTGAAATACTCCCTATGAACTAATGTTTCATACATGCAAGAAAATGACCAGTATTTTATCTGATACTTCTTTTTCATGGCTTTCCGAGCACTTTGTGTTTTACTCAAAAGGAAAAAATGGTACATTATTTATGTTTTAAACACTAATATTTGATGTATGCTTTCTTTTAATTGTTTTTTAGAGCACCTTTAAGGAAAAACCTCAAAAACAAAAAATCAAAACCATTAAGCAAAAAATATAAGATGGAGTACAGCATTAGTTTTCAAACATCTTTAATACTAAATGTTGAGAACTGGCAAATCAGACACCTAAACTTAACAGAATTTAAACACTGCTTCATGTTATCTTTTGTTCTAGTCTAATAACCATCACCCTTCGCATTATTGATGTAACCAGACAAGAATGTTCCTGACTACCTGAGTTCCCTTTCAATTGCTACTGGTGAACAGTTTCAAATCTAGATGCTTCTATTCTGTTCACCAACAACGTTGATTTAACTAAGATAGAAGGGACATAGTAGAACGGAACACCTTTCACTGTCAGTTAACCACAGGTTTTGGTTTTTTCGGAAGTTAGGAACAAATGTTAAGTTTTATTAAAATGAATGTTTTCTGTTCTTCTGCTGCATTCTCCGTTTGGCGGCCATTTTGCTCATTAGCCGCCGTTAGCCCTGTCGAGCCGCCTCTCGGCTGCGCACATGCCGGTGCGGTCGGGGTTTCTGTGGTTTCCCCTGAGGGGTGTTAGTTAACCTTTTCGGGGCGCCCCCCTCCCTCCCTCCCGCAGGCGAGCGCTGCGAGGTGGACGCCCGCTCGGGGCGCTGCGTCCCGGGCGTGTGCCGGAACGGCGGGACGTGCGTGGACCTGCTGGTGGGGGGGTTCGCGTGCCGGTGCCCCGCCGGGGCCTTCGAGGGGCCCTACTGCCGCGTGGGCGCCCGCGGCTTCCCCGGCCAGTCCTTCATCACCTTCAGGGGCCTCAAGCAGAGGTTCCACTTCACCGTGTCTTTCATGTGAGTACCCCGCCCGTCCAACCTCCGTGTACGTACCCCAAATATCTCTGTGTTCCAGCCCCCAGTACTGCCCCAAAATCTACCTCTCTGTGTACCCGTCCCCAATCGTGCACACCCAAATCACCCTGTGTACCGCAGCACCCCAGATATCTCTATGTACCCCTGTACCCAAATCTCTCTGTGACCCCTGTACCCAATCTCTCTGTACCCCTGTACCCAATCTGTGTGTATTCCTGTACCCCAAATCTCTCTGTACTGCTGCACCCCGAATCACACTGTGTACCGCAGCACCCCAGATATCTCTGTGTACCCCTGTACCTCAAATCTCTCTGTGCTGCAGCAACCCAAATCACCCTGTGTACCGCAGCACCCCAAATATCTCTATGTACCCCTGTACCTCAAACATCTCTGTGAACCCCTCTACCCCAAATTTCTCTGTGTACCCCTGTACCTACCATCTCTCTGTGTACCCCTGTAACCCAAATCTCTCTCTCTCTCTCTGTCCCACCCAGATTTCTCGCTGTATCCCTGCAACCCAAATAGCTCTGTACCCCAGTACCTCAATCTGTCTCTTTAGCCCCGCTCTTTATGTCCTGTACCCCACTGTCCAAAGCTCATCTCAACAAAACCTCTTCAGTGGGTGGATAGACTCGGCTGTGTCACATGACCTGCGATCACCATAAAATATACTACTAAAACTAAATAAGTAAACGACTAAAAGAAAAAATAAATAAAATGGGGGAAAATGAATAAGTAACATAATAATAATGTCATATATTTATATTATTAATGTATTTATTATTATTTAACCAGACATTTGTTTGGTTTTGTTGACTTTTCACATTTTAAAATTGATGTGTTTATTTAAAGGTGATTACCCCTCTGTTAAAATGGCTGTTGAAAGAAGCCCGTGCCTGAAATGGCGGTGGGGCGATTTTAATGGGGGTGTTTTGAGTTGCTCCTCTGCCGCGTCACACTCGCCGTTGCTGATGGGTAATAAACGGGGTGCGAAGGACGGGGACGACGCGCCCTGGCCCGCGGGCTCCCGCCGGCGCTGGAAACAGGAAGTGGCGCTCCGCGGCGGGCCGTTTATCAGTGTTGTGCTTTGCTGGCGGCGACTTCCTGTCGGCCCGGACCCGCGGCAGCTGTCCTGTGACTCCTCTGCCATGGCAACCTGAGACCACCCCCCCCACCCCCCCCGGGTCCGACCCTCCCATCCTGGGGACGTGCGCTGGCCTCCGTCTGGCCGTGTACCGTAGTCTCTTCATCTACCTGCTCCTCTGTTTTCTCTCTCTTTTAGCTGTCATTTCATCCCTCTCCCTTCCTCCTCTGTCCATCCAACAGTAGTAAAGGAAGGGGCGAGTCGATCAGTTCTCAGACCCTGCTGCTCGGTGCTGTGCATGTGGTCTCCTGCATGACCCTGCATGATACAGTGTTTCTCTGGGATATAGTCACAGTGTTTGTCTGGGATAGAGTCACAGTGTTTCTCTGGGGTACAGTCACAGTGTTTGTCTGGGATAGAGTCACAGTGTTTGTCTGGGATAGAGTCACAGTGTTTGTCTGGGATAGAGTCACAGTGTTTCTCTGGGGTACAGTCACAGTGTTTGTCTGGATAGTAACAGTGTTTGTCTGGGGTAGAGTCACAGTGTTTGTCTGGGGTAGAGTCACAGTGTTTGTCTTGGATATAGTAACAGTGTTTGTCTGGGGTACAGTCAGTGTTTGTCTGGGGTACAGTCACAGTGTTTCTCTTGGATATAGTAACAGTGTTTGTCTGGGGTACAGTCACAGTGTTTCTCTGGGATACAGTCACAGTGTTTGTCTGGGGTACAGTCACAATGTTTCTCTGGGATACAGTCACAGTGTTTGGATAAGTACATGTTCTGGGATACAGTCACAGTGTTTCTCTGGATACAGTCACAGTGTTTCTCTGGGATACAGTCACAGTGTTTCTCTGGGGTACAGTCACAGTGTTTGTCTGGGATACAGTCACAGTGTTTCTCTGAGATACAGTCACAGTGTTTCTCTGGGATACAGTCACAGTGTTTCTCTGGGATAGAGTCACAGTGTTTCTCTGGGGTACAGTCACAGTGTTTGTCTGGGATACAGTCACAGTGCCTCTGTGTGATATAGTCTCAGTGGCTCTCTGTGACACAGTCGCAGTGTGTCTTGCTGTCGTAACTGTCACGGTGACCGCATCGCTACGCCTCCTCAGGTTCGCCACTCGCGAGCGGAACGCGCTGCTGCTGTACAACGGGAGATTCAACGAGAAGCACGACTTCATCGCCCTGGAGATCGTCGACGAGCAGATCCAGCTCACCTTCTCTGCAGGTGAGGGCCTGGGAGAGAGAGCGTGTTTCCATTGGTAACGTCATTAGCGTCACCCTCTACCGTTGCCTCTACGGTACAGGTGAGGCACAGGAGGAGAAACCAATCGTGTTGCCACGTGACAGGTGACACGCTGTTTGAAAGGTTTCTGTGTTTGCTGATGATTGACATTTGACACACATCATTTGATACGCAGATTAAAGCAAAGCAGCAGTTCTACTTTGAAGCAGTATTTGTTTTACTGGTTAGAATTATCCATATGTAAACAATGTTATCAGGTGAACCCCATTGTGACGATCTGTGCAAGTATTTGAGGAGTCGGGTGAAAGCTTTTCAGTATGAGGTCGGACTGCGGTGGTTGTGGTACTGGTTCTACTGCAGGCTGATGGACAAGTGTGTGTGTGTGTGTGTGTGTGTGTGTGTGTGTCTGCATGCCTGTGTTATACACATGTCACAGTGAGGGAGAGAGTGTTATGAATATCACAAACACAGGTGCACATACAAGCATACACACACACACACACGCATGCTGATAAGCAGTGAGACAAAGCCTTGAGTAACTCACACACACACCCAAAACAAAACATGACCTGTTTTGATGCAACAGACCTCCATTTTTGTCAGGTCAACAGAAAAGTGAGCACTTTTTCTTTGAGAGGATATCTGTGGTATCTATATGAAAGTGAGACACACTGTTTTGTCAAAAAAACACACATGTCGTTTCTCAAAGAGGTAAATCAGAAACTGAGAGTCCTCATGTTTTCTGCTTCCTTTATTGTATTCCCCATTTCCTGTTTCCTCCCTCCAGGAGAGACCAAAACTACGGTGTCACCCATTGTCCCCAGCGGGGTCAGCGATGGCCAGTGGCACTCTGTTCAGCTGCATTATTACAACAAGGTAAGTGACCCCGGTGGGAGGAGCCCTGCGTGTCACTCACACGCGTCGCCGCGGCAACCTTCAACCACAGGTGGGAGAAATTCCGTTTGGGTCGACTACAAGTCTGATTGGCTGTGCAGCACATTCGAGTCGTTGCAAGTGGAAGTCGACCAGGAAGAAATTTCAATAGGCGTTTTCGGTCCTTATTTGTCATAAGTGACACAGAAACGAGTTATGAGGAGATGTGTAACGTACACAAGCAGTGTATTTTTATCTTTGTGCTGTCGTCGTTCTCCGTTTTCCGCTTTTTGTTTGTCCTTTGAAAGCGTTCGTCCTCTGCTTATCCCCCCGGGGCCTGGCCATACAATGAAAACCTGTCTGTCCGAACACCAGACTGAATGGAGATTGATGCGGCGAGGGAAAATTCTCGATAGCACGGGGGCTTGCTTTTTAGGCTAACGATTCCGATTTTGTGTGCCCGTATTCCACCTTGGAAGACGCCGTCTGGTTTTCCGCGAGTCGTTTTGGGTTCTTCCCAACGCGGCCGGGACGAGGTGGACGCCGAGCGCGCGGGGGGGGGTGGGTTGTTCCTCCGCCTCCCCCCCGTTTGTCTAAGACGACCCGGTTCGTGTTTCGGAGCCCGTCGAATGTCTCGCGCTCTTTTCCCCCCGGCCCGCGCGCTTCCTGGGAACGCGGACAGCCCAGCCCAGTCCCTTTCCGCTCCGCCAGGCGGCGTGAGGCCCGGGGTCGTTCGGGACGACCCGTCGTCGATTTAAAAAAAAAAAAAAAAAAGGGCTTGCCCCCGCGTGACAATCTCTTTCGGACGCGGGCGGCGAAGTCGACGGCTTCGTTCGCCCGCCCCGTCCGTCTGCGACGCTCCACTTCGCTGTTCGGCGGTTCCTCTCCTGCCTGTTAAGAGACACCCCCCCTCGGGAAAAGGGCGGGAACAACGTCCTCGCTTACGATTGTTATCACGTTTTTTTGTTAGTTCGTTAGTTTTTTTTCTTCTCTCTCTCTTTGAGACGTTGTTTGTCGCGGGTTTTGTCTGCTCGCCTCTGTGGGGGCCGCGGTCAGGCCGAGCGGGTCTTAAAATGGGAGTCTGGCTAGGCCGGAACGTTCTAGCTCTTTCCTTAACGCGTAAACATACTAAGAACTGGAGATAGAAACTAAAAACTGGCCTTATTAAAAAGGCCCTGGACTGTTTGTTGAAAATTAGCTTTAGTGATTGTCATCGCTCTTGTGTATATGTAATAAACAAATGTTCTTCAGACAAGCAAATAAGTGTCTGAGTATGAATACAAGGGATGGGGTTTGTTTAAACTCACTGAGCACAAGCCAATACCAT
Organism: Anguilla rostrata; assembly: GCF_018555375.3. Classification (NCBI taxonomy): domain Eukaryota; kingdom Metazoa; phylum Chordata; class Actinopteri; order Anguilliformes; family Anguillidae; genus Anguilla; species Anguilla rostrata. The sequence goes on along the minus strand of NC_057951.1, from coordinate 4,518,213 downwards.
GGAGCCATAAGCATGTAGTCTGAACTCTCTGCAATTGGTGTGTCCAACCAAGCACTTTCCCTGAGTTTTTAATGTTCTTGCACAGGGGGGGGGGGGGCTGTTTAAATGCACATTTCGGGGGTGGATTTGTCAGGGTTTTGGGGACTGCCGACGTTGAGACCTGCTCTGTGAATTCCTCAGCCTGCGGTTCTCCGTGTTTAAGGCCCAAAATGGTCGCCATGAGGATTTCTCGAGGAATCCCATCGGGGCCACCTTGGCCTCTCGAAGCGCCGCTGAGATTAGAGGGGCTCGTAAATCAATATGAGGGCCCTCGACCAGCGCCGAGGACCCTGATACAGGGGTCAGAGGTCAACAAAGCTGGGGTCTCCAGATTTAACCCCTGTGGGGGCTGTGTGGGGGCCTGGTTGGGGGGGTGGTGGGTGGTGGGTAGGCATAGAAAGCAGCGGTGCAGGGGTTGAGCATGGTGGTCGCCATGGGAACGCAAACGAGTTCTCCTCGAGGGGCAATTCCTGCTGTGACACCCTGACGGTCGGAGAGAAGGAGAAAAAGGATTCCTGGAATTCCTGATTCGTTCGGGACGTTCTCGGTTCTCCTCGTGACCGGAGGAGAGCGTGGCGTTTGGGCTGATAACCCCTCCCAGACAGGGAGGCCCATGGGAATGAGCTGGAGTCCACCTGGCAGCGTCTCGGAGTAAGAGGGGCGATCTGGGATCAGTTGTGCCTTTCAGCTCATAAGGGATGAGTGTGGGTATGGACAGGGGGTCAACAGATCCTAGATCAGTACTCCTGCTCTCCTGCGCTCCTGTAGGTGCTCTGTGTTTACAGGCAGGGAAAAGAGGGTCACCTGACCTCAAACCTCATTGGGTGGATATAAATGAAATGGCTTTAGCTGTCTTCACTCCAGTAGTCCAGCACTCGGTTTGTTCTTGCGCATTTTTTTCCTCTGGTTTATGAGGGATGTTTGTTTTATATTTTTAAGTTTAGCATTTTCAGCAGATAATTCGAACCTCCTTCTCCATAGAATCATAATCGTTTAATCATTCTGAATTTGAAAAATATTCAATATTTCGTGAGCGTTTTATTAGGAAATCATAAGTGTTTGTTCTTTTGTGATGTAGAGCACAGCCGGTGTCTTATGGAGCCCCGTCTGCCTAGAGCCAGTTTATCGGCTGCGGTCAGGTGACTGTCTGCCCCACCCACACCCCCACCCCCACCACCACACAGCTGTCGTTACATTAAAAACAGGCCTGCTGAAATGACGTGTCTTCAGGGCAACTGAGGAACTTAGACAAAGGTGAGGTCAGACTCTGCGCGGGAGGCGGGGCTTGCTGAAGTGGGCGGGGTTACGGCTCCCTACAATTCTCTCTGCCCTCAGTTTTTTTTTTTTTTTTTTTTTTTTTTTTTTGGAACGCTGGAATTTTCTGGGTCAGTCTGGAATTTTCTGCAAGTCTGAATGAAAAGAGCCACGAATGAGCATTTCCTCTTCACGTAAGCGCTGATATTAATATGCGCTAGCGCTAATATTATCGAGCCGGTTATGTAAATGTTGCTAAAAACAGACGGAGGGGCGAAACGCGACCGGTTGAGTATTTAAACCGGAAATGTAAGCCGGTGTGACCTCACAGTACCGTCCCACGATGCCTCTCTCTCGGCAGCCCCATTGTGATGTAAATCGGTTCGTGTTTATCTCCGCGGTGACGGGAAAACAATGCCGACCTCCCACCCCCCGGGTGGGCCGTTGAGTCAGGATAATGGCCCCCGGCCTGCGTCTGTCAGCGTCCGCCAGCCCGCTCTGAGCTCCCGCCAAACTGAAGCTCTGGCGGTACTGCCGCACGCGTGAGTGGAGCGCGCCTCGGATGGCGGGTGCAGCAACACCGCCAAGGGCTGTTAGGGTGTGAGACTACGGCATTTATGCATGGGCAGCAGTGGCCGTGCTGAGGGTTCTTAAGTCATTTATCATTTTTCTAAAAAAAAAAAAGAAATGATATATATATGTGTGTGTGTGTGTGTGTGTGTTTGTTGTAGTAATAAGTTTACTATACATATGATTGATATATGTGTATAATACTGGTATGCTAATCGTGTCCACAACTTTTTACTGATTTGCTCTATGAATATGAGTCGTAGAAGTCCTTCTGAAGCGTAACCAGGTGACTTCCTGACACATGGGTCGCTCTTCTTCATAAACAGACAGGAGACTGAACGGAAGCCAATACGGGGGCCCCCTGAATGTTTTAGTAGCTGCAAATGCACGGAACGTTCCGGGAGCCCTAATGGCTCCCGGATCGCTGGGTTGCCGTTCTCCGCACTGCGCTCGAAGGCTTGTTCCGCTGCTCAACTGCGGCTCGTTAAAATGCCTTTTAAGCTTCTTTTTTTCCCCCCCCCTCCCTCGGTCTCCCACTACCACCCACTCTTCTTTATTGAGCACCTGAGTTACGTTTTTAAGAGAATTTTATCGGATGATGAGACGGCGCTCGCCTGTGAGAGGAAACGAGGCCTGTAGCAACAGCTCACTGCGCGGGATGCTACTGTGTGTGTGTGGTGTTGTGTGTTTGTTGTTGGGTGTGTTGTGTGGTTGTGTGTGGTGGGGGGGTGTTTGTGTGTGTGGTGGGGTGTTGTGTGGTTGTTGTGGTGGTGTGTGTGTGTTGTGTGTGTCTGTGTGTGTGTGTGTGTGTGTGTGTGTGTTGTGTTGGTGGTGTTGTGTGTGTGTGTGTGTGTGTTTGTATGGTCATGGTTTTGTGTGTGTGTGTGTGTGTGTGTGTGTGTTTTGGTCAGGTGGTGTGTGTGTGTGTGTGTGGGGTTGTGTGTGTGTGTGTGTGTGTGTGTGTGTGTGTGTGTGTGTGTGTGTTGAGTCATGTTGTGAGCATGTGTGTTTGTGTGTGTCTGTGTGTGTGTGTGTATTTCTGAGTCAGGGTGTGTGTGTGTGTGTGTGTGTGTGTGTCTGTCTTGGTGTGATGTGTGTGTTGTGTCGTGTGCTGTCTTTGTGCATGCTTGCTGAGTGTGTGTGTTTGTGTGTGCTGAGTCGTGTGTGTGCATGTCTCTGTGCATGTGTTGTGTTGTGTGTCGTCATGCTGTTGCTGTGTGCAGGGGGGGTTTGCAGTGTTGCATCATCTCCCACATTCTAAATTCTCAGGCTCTGAAATGCCCCTCTTCCCTTGGCCAATCAGATGGCTGGAGTTTAAGGAAGTGAAATACGCTGTTAGTTTCGGAGTCAGGATTAACTGAATGGAAACAGGGCTGTCCTTCTTCACTTCATCTCAAAGCAGCCTCTCCCTGACCTCGCACAGCAAGGTTATCAATAGAGCAGTCCAGAGCATCGCAGTAAAACTGTCCAGCTGAATTCAGTCTGCACCGGCTTAACCTCAGTGTTTTAGTGCTACCTTTTATCTCGTTTAAGCACCTTATTTTCATTTAAGATATTTTATGGAAAGTGGTATTTACTTCCCCTCCAATCCACACATTCACATAAAGATATTCAATTTCCGGAAGGCAAAGATAATTCAGTGCCAGGAACAGATGATTCAGTGCCGTGTAAATGTTAGCGTCTCGTTAGCGTTAGCTACCGGTGTTCGCAGTTCTTTCTTTGTGGAAAAAATGATTTCATGAAATGGTGTGAAAAGGGGAACTGCTGTGGCAGAGATTGTCACAGAAAGAGGGCGTGGCTTTGGAGTAAGTGGGAGGAGCTGTAGGGCCAGTTGGGGGGTGGGGCAGAGGACTTTTTAAAGAGGGGTCTAACCCATGCTTTCTCTCCCATGGTCTACCCAGGATAGCCTGCACCTCCTGGACTCCAGCGGGGTGCTGCGTATCCCCCTTTACACAGCTTGGCTGGAGCTGACACACAAGGAGGTACTGTGACCTGCCCTCCTCTGCCCAGAAAGCACCACCCACCCAGCCCAGAAAGCCATGCCCCTAGCTCATAAAGCCCCACCCCCTCAGCCCAGAAAGCCCCACCCCCCAGCCCAGAAAGCCCCACCCCCTCAGCCCAGAAAGCCCCACCCCCCCAGCCCAGAAAGCCATGCCCCCTGCTTATCAAGCCCCACCCTCTCAGCCCAGAAAGCCCCACCCCCAACCCAGAAAGCCCTGCCTCCAGACCACAAAGCCCCACCCCCCCAGCCTAGAAAGCCACACCACAGCTCACAAAGCCCCACCTCCAGACCCCAAAGCCGCACCCTCTCAGCCCAGAAAGCCCCACCCCCACCCCAAAGCCGCGCCCCCATCCCAGAAAGCCACACCCCCAGCTCTTAGGGGAAGGTGCTAGCTCTCTGGTCCTTATGTCCCAAAATCTCATGGATTTTCCCTGGCCCCATTTCCCGCCTGTGAAAATGGGCGATTATCCAGGTAAATTAGATACATTAGCGTGGGGTCAGGGTGTGGCCTTGTGTGGGACTGGATGTGGTCTTGCATGGGGGGGTCGGGAGGGGGGCTTCAGCGTTTGGGTGTAGGGTGGAGTGTTGTGTCGGGTGTGGTTTTGGGCAGAGTCAGGGTGTGGTCTGGGGTGAGCCGTGGGCGGGACAGAAGCTGGGAGGTAGAACAGGCGACAGATAGCGGAGATAACTTATCTATTTTGCAAAATTGATTAGCCCGAGAGATACTACAATTAAAAGCATTTACATTACGGAGAAAAGCATGAACACACAAAGAACTTGCATTGAGCCTGTGGGTATTGCAGCACACAAACCAACATGGCGTTTCATGTATGTGTCCAGTGTATCTTTGTATGTGATGTGAAATGTTTTTAATACCTAAGAGTGTGAGTGAGTGACTGTGCAATTGTGTGAAAGGTTCAGTTTGGGCTCTGGGCTGTATGTACATGGCAGGCTGTGACTGGGGGGTCGGGGGGGTGATGGTTTGGGGGGGGGCGGGGGCGAGAGAGGGGCGCCAGTCTGTACCCCGGCACAGATATCTCACTTCACCGTTTTGAGGGTGCTGAGTTTTCCCATGACCCCCTGGGGCTCAGCTGCCCCGTGACCGCACGCGATAAAGCCGCGATATCGCGCACGCACGCTCACCCCGCTGTGACCCCTGACCTCTGACCTCCTTACCTGATTCCATGCTCCGCTTCCTGTCGTGTCAGCAGATTGAGGGTATAAACCTTCACCACCCTTCAGTCTTAATACTGTTCGTTTCCAATATCTCCACTGGTATCTCAAATCTAGAACGAACCGGAACTAACTTTTTTAAACATAACATTAACATAACATTTTGTCAGTCGCTAATTTGGAGGTCCTCCCACATTTTCAGAAGGAGGTGTAAGTACTTGTACCAAAACAACGGCTGTAGTAATCATTACATTGAACCAATCGTGGAGTGTGATATTGCTAGCTCCACCCATTAAGTGGGATTGGTTGGCGGCTGCATGTTACCAAATGAGGAGCAAGAACAAGGGCCTCAGTGGAAACATGCAGACCTGGGAACGTTCTCTGATGTGTTGTTTCTGGCTCAGTGTGCGTGTGTGTGGAGAAAGTGTCAGATTTACGGCTGTTCCTGGATCAGTCGCTGAGGGCGCGCCGCGTAGCTACGGTCGTTCTCTGATGACCCGGGTCATCGCATCGCTGACGCGGCGTCCCGCACGCGTGGGATTTTTAGGGAGCGATGCTTTATTTTCGCGGCTCCGAAGGCCGCGGGACGGGCGCGTAAATCACTCGGCGAGAGATTCGTCCGCCCGCTTCCTCCGGGCTCCGCCCCTCTCGGCTCTAAATAAACCCCCCTGCTCCCCCCCCCGCCCCCCGGGGGGAGGAATCCCGGCCGGCTCGCCAACCCCTAAACCCGCTCGTGGGGGTTTCCGCAGACGGCGTGTTTACATTGGGGGGGAGCGAGTGCGAGTGCCGAATGTTTCGCGCCCCCCCCCCGACCCCCCCACCATCCACAACGTTTCTAACCCACGTCAACAGGGTAGACGGCTCATTCTCTCTGGCTGCATGTCATTCATTCTTTCCCACCGACCGGAGCGCTAGTTGTTTTTCGATCGGGGCAGTTTGCCGTCGAGGCCGTCGACGGTGCGTGGATTCGCTCAATCGTGGGGGGGGGGGCACAGGTGTGTAACGCCCTCCTCTCGTTGCCAAAAAAAACGCCGGTGACCGACAAGGCTCTGGCATTTCTGCTTGACGCCCGTGCCTCCCCGGCTCCTTGGTTCGAGAGCGCCGGAACGAATCTGCGTTGACGGGCGGAATGAATTCAGGCGTGACGGACAGAGAGCGAGTTTGTGAGAGAGAGAGAGAGAGAGAGAGAGAGAGAGGTTGAGTGGAGACATTTATGTGCGGGCTGGAGGGGGAGTGGGAGGGAGGGAGGGAGGGAGGGAGGGGGGTGGGGGGGGGTCGGGCAGGTGTAGGACACGCAGGTGCGAGACCGAACGGCAGACGAGGCGGGGCGGGGGCCGTCTTCCCGAGCGAACGTTGCCGGAAAATTCATCGTTAAAAAAACTTTCCCCCCTCCCCATCCCCTCTCCGCTCCACCTCCCCGCTCCCCCCCTTCAGAAAAATCTCTGCTTAACCCCCCTTCCCCCGGTGTCTTTGATTTGCCACCTTTTCCTAAATAAATTCTTTTTTCGGCTCCTGCCCCCCCCCCCCCCCCGTGCAGCAGGAAGAGATTCCGCACGCTTTGTGTAGCGTGACTGAACGCTCGGAGCATCAAATGGGCCTGGCTGCTCTGGCAGGATTTACGTCCGCTGCGAACACCTGGCACATCTGACACACACGAGCTGCGCCTCTGTGCATGCGGCTGTTCGCCTGTCTCTCCTTCTCTCTTCTCTATCTCTTCTCTCATCTCTCTCTCTCTCTCTCTCTCTCTCGTCTCTCTCTCCCTCTCTCTCGATGTCTCTCACCCTCTCTCACCTCCTTCCTGTCATGCTTTCTCACATTTGCTCTTCATCTCTCACACGTCCTCTCTCTCTCTCGTTCACTTCCACTTCTTTCTCTGCCCCTGTCCCCCCCACCCCCCACCCCCCACCTTCTCTCTCTCAGCAGCACTGACGTGTTTCAGATTTGCGCTTGGCCTTCCTGCTGTCTTTTTGTCTCTTTGAATCACGAAGTCGTTTTTTTTCGGCTGATGCAACCACAGAACCCAATGCACCTTCTACCTGCGAAACAGCCTGAGCCAAGTCTGAAGCGTTTCACTCTGTTTTGACAACGGTTCTTGCTCTTCTGATTGAAGATTGTAGCTTTCAGCGGACAGGGGGTGGGTCTCGCACAGTTTATGGTCTAAGGTTTTAGGTTTAAGATCTTCTGGCCTGGCGAGAATGTCGCCTGGACAACAGCATGTAATTCCCTGGCTCCCTGGGAAATGTAGTCCGTCCGGTCTGCAGGAGACGCGAGCGCAACACCGCCTCTGCTAGACGTTTGCGCCAGTCGTAAAGTTATCGCGGCGTCGAGCGAAAAGCCCGAAGGACGCGGGAGCTTTGCTTGTTTGCCAAAACGTGCACCGCTTCCTGTGACAATTACACCCGCGCTGAATGACGGGGTCGTCCCGGGGGAGGGCTTTTTGGGATGCGGGCCTCGTTCCCGATCGTCCCGTTTCTCCGAGTTCCCGAGGAGCCCGGCGTTAGCGGGTTGCCATGGCGCCGGCGAGGCTATCGTCCCCCGGGAGACGGGCGTGGAGACGAAGGGGGGGGGGGGGGTTGTCAACGCCCCCCCGGAGACCAGACTGCAGTCTCTGAAAGGCTGCGTCTCCGAGCCAAGTTTGCCGTCTCCGTGGGAACAGACAGCACACACAGCGCCCGCTGTGTCTGCCTGTTTGATGCCATCAGAGCAGTGAAACGTTCAAAGACCCGATCAAAGTCGTCATTTTATACATAAAAAAACAAATAAATCTAATACTGTGATATTAAGCAGTCCTGTTTTATTCAGTTTGAGATTTAAGTTGAGTTTTTATATCCTGAAGCCAACAGTTGTCTTATACTGCCAGCCATAGGAGTGTTTAGTACTGGTAATTCAGAGACCACGATTCTTGTGTAACTAACATGACATTTTAACCAATCAGAGATGCAACCATTTAGTGGGCAGCCAATTAGGAGCGAGCTCAACGTGAATACCCGTGCAGAAGGGACATGACCTTTCTGAAGTCGATGAGACTTTATGAGACATGAGGCTTTCCGCTGGTGAATTGGCTCCGCTGTGCCGAAGGAGGGGCCATGGGAGCTCCGCCCCTACTGCAACCCGATGATTGACAGCCCGTGGCTGTTCATTCAGGGCTGTTGTTGGAACGGTGTTGTGCGACTTGGGGGGGGAAGCACTTGTGGCCGGGCAGCTGGGCAAATTGATTTATATTGAATCTCCAGAGCTTGTGTTACTGAGGGATGCCGTTGGGCTTTTGGGGGGGACACGGAGCAGCCATGCGCAGGGCCAGAGTCCTGGCCAGATGTGCCACATCTGTGCCCACATCTGTCCGGCCTGAGCGCGCGGCCCACATCCGCTGCGGATTCTGAGCACCTGCGGCGTGACCTCCTCCGATTAATCTCCCCCCCCCCCCCCCCCGGGGGAGGTGCTGGTTTAGCCTCATGAGAACCGGTGCAGCCTCGCGGGCCGGCTACTCTCCGTCAGCGTTTCCCTTCCCAGGGTTCCTCTGTAGCTCCTCGCATCTGAAAGTTTCCATGGTAATGTGTATTGATCTCTCAGCATTCCGTGGTACTGCCATTCAATGCATTAGCGCTCTGTCTTAGCATAGTACGATCTTTTTGCATTCTAGGTTGTTACCATTCTGTCGTAGTGTGATCCACTCGCGTTCTCATCGTTTAGTTTGCTCAGAGTTCTCCAGCTATGTAGACTCCTCTCAGAGGCTTCCAGCACGTTTTTGCTAAACAATGCCCCCCCCCCCACCTGTTTTTTTGGAAGGGGCGGCCACTGTCCTTGTCCTGCCGTCAACACGGGTGTCCCCCGGGCCTCAGACAGCAGGTGCTAGGATGCGGGGGGGGGGGCAGGATTGGTTCAAAGGCCGAAAGCCAGCCTGTGTGCGGCTCTTTCTCGACCCCCCCTCCCCCCCGCGTGTGTGGGGTTGGCGGGGCTCCAGGGGTTTTTAACGAGATTCCAGGGCCGCCCCGTTTCCCTTTCATGTGGAGCGGGGGGGCCGTCGGGGAGCCGAGACGGGAGAGGAGGAGGCTCATGGGAAGGCCCCGCAGGTCCCAAGGTCCTCTAAAAATAACGCCTGTTGGCTTTGGTCTGCGTCTGACGGAATCTCAGATTTACTGGAGATGACGCAGCCGTCATCGTGAGCTTGACCCTTTGCCCTGTTATTTTGTCATCGTTCTCTACATGGAATAGTTCATCCCTAAAATAAATGTTTATGTTCAGTAAATTAATAGGAAATTAATTGTTAATTAATCATGGCCACTTGGTAGATTTGTCGCTGATAGATTTGAGAGAGTTGAAGGATTCTCTGTTGTTGTTTTTTCTGGATGGGCACTCATAGTTGGCTACTTGATTTGTCCAAAAATAGATGTGAATGTGGTTAATACCTTCTGCTGCTTTCATCATATGATGTACTCGTTGCTTGCATTCTGCTGAGTCATTAAGCAAGGTCGCGACCTATTAAAACGCTTTATGGCGAACTCGGGAATCGGCAGTTTTTTTCCACATTGCTTATTTAGAGGTTTCCCATGGTGCACTGCTCTCCACGGTCGACACCAGCGGGGCCATTAGAGGGTCCTCTCTTTCGCGGCCACGCCCCCCTGACAGGAAAGTAACGGAAAGCAGGGGGGTTGCCAGGCAGGCTGCCGAAAAACACAGCCAGCAAACCGCGGGCGTTTGTTTGGCAACGGCTGTGGAAAATTGGGATGTTTTTTTTACTGTAATGGGTGTGGAAGGGGGCGGGGCCAGCTTTGGGTGGAACGTACGCGCCCCCGCTTACTGCCAAATGATGGAAACTGTGTTGCCCCAGGAGAGACCATCCATCTCTCTCTCTCTCTCTCTTTTGCTTTCTCTCTGTCCTATTCAAACTGCCCTCAGCAATAGAGTGTCCTGTCTTTGGCTAGGAGAAATGCCTTAGTCCGACTTTTACAGTTGAGTTTTCGGGAACAACACAGAAACCGCTTTGTTCCCAGAGCGGGATTCGCTCCTCGGGCCAATCATTACAAAACTTTATTAGTCTCCGACTGTTTAACTGGTGCGGTGACCTGAAGTAGAAGGATGTGGCTTGATTTAACCACAACAATGTAGTCTGGTTTTATTTTAACAGTTCGGTTTTATGTACACAGTTGTTCTGGACTTGAAGAGAAAAGAAATATTTCTCAGGCCAGATTATCACGAATGGAATTGTGAAATGTTACAAGTCATATATGACCACTTTCCTTAATGAGAAGTTAACCCTCAAAGACTGAAGTTTGTTCTTTACTAAAGATTAACCCCATTAGTCATGTTGAGTATTAATCAGCTAGTCTTGTAAGGGTAATTATTTAATGCTGATTGCTTTCTAGTGCACTTTGTCAAGTTTAATAGTTGTACGAGACTAATTAATTCAGTCTTAATCCTGGTGGCTTTCTGGGACAGCTTGTCTCAAATAATCCTTGTATTTAGTAGTTGAATACATAGAACCTGTCCACAGTTGTGTTGGTTAAATGATGACATCACCGATACTATATTGACTATTTAGTGTAAATAGCCATAGGCACTTTAATATGATAGAAGTATCTTTTTGAACTGTAGTTGATCGTTTATGAATGTGTATTTTTCTTTCCTGTCAGTATATCCCCTGGTTTAATGAATAATTGGCGTGCCCGTGTGATGTGTTTTGCACATGGCCTGGTTACTTCCTGTTGTGGTCACATGATTTCACTTTCTGTTCCAGCCCAACATCGGACGCTTGGGCATTCCTCAGGGACCCTCGGGGGAGAAGGTGGCGGTGGTCGCCGTGGACGACTGCGACATCGCCATGGCGGTGCGCTTCGGGAGCCAGCTCGGGAACTACTCCTGCGCCGCCCAGGGAACACAGACCGGCCAGAAGAAGTGAGACTGCCGTTCCTGTCAGTGCTGCTTTCTGTCTGTGCCGTTCCTGTCAGTGCTGCTTTCTGTCTGTGCCGTTCCTGTCAGTGCTGCTTTCTGTCTGTGCTGCTTTCTGTCTGTGCTGCTTTCTGTCAGTTCTGCTTTCTGTCTGTTCTGCTTCCTGTCTGTGCTGCTTTCTGTCTGTGCTGCTTTCTTCTGTTCTGCTTTCTGTCTGTTCTGCTTTCTGTCTGTGCTGCTTTCTGTCTGTTCTGCTTTCTGTCTGTTCTGCTTTCTGTCTGTTCTGCTTTCTGTCTGTTCTGCTTTCTGTCTGTTCTGCTTTCTGTCAGTGCTGCTTTCTGTCAGTGCTGCTTTCTGTCAGTGCTGCTTTCTGTCTGTGCTGCTTTCTGCCTGTTCTGCTTTCTGTCTGTTCTGTTTTCTGTCAGTGCTGCTTTCTGTCTCTTCTGCTTTCACTCAGTTCTGCTTTCTGTTGGTTCTACTTTCAGCTGGCTCTGCTTTCTGTTGGTTCAGTTTTTAGTTCGCTCGGGTTCCTGTGAGTTTCCTCCCACTCACTCTCTGGCCCTCCCTCTCAGGCCCCGCATGGTGTTTCTGCCCCGCTCTGTTGCCCCGCTCTTCCTCTGGGGTAGTTTTTGGAGGAGTGCCGGCAGCGTGCTGAGAGGCCGGAGGAGGCGCCCTGCTCTGACGGGAACGCTCCGATAGATTATCGACCGTTCCGGAAAATCGCCCCCCTCTCTCCCCGCCCCTCGCTCCCCGTACGGCGTTCCCGGACCCTACGTGCGGAGCGTCGCCGGGCGAGCTCTCGCTCTCGAACCCTTATCTCTTCAAAGAGCTGCTCTCCTTTCCCCCCCCCCCCCCCCGCCGCCGCGTCTGAAGGCAGGGGCGAGGGAGGTGGGGGGGCACGCGTCCAAAAAGCTTGGAAAGGAGCCTCCTGACGGGGCCTGGACCCCGTCCAGCGCAGATGAGTCGGGACAGGTCGGGCGGCTCGCGCTGCTGAGCTCTCCACTTAAGCTCGATATCCGCGGCCCCGGGTACGAGGGAAATGTACACCCCCCCCCCTCCCCCCCCCCCCCACCACCCCAACCCCCGGCTTACTTGTCAGTTCGTCCTGGTGACAACAAAATTGCAACGAGACCCGAAACACGGACAGCTTCTTCAGTAGGATTTTGTCTCAAATAGTAACAGATATATAATGCTTTTTTTTTTTTTTAATTACGTGCAAGCTCATTTTCTGTACTCGACCAGTATAAGAAAAAAGCATTATTTTTTTGTTTATTGTTTTATTGGAGCAGTAGCGGGGGTTTGTCATTATTATCAGCAGATTTGATTATTTTTCTAAATGCTTTTCGCCAGTCTTTCACCGGTCTTTCTACTGAAGTGTTCAGTGTGAGGTGAGTGATGTTTGGCAGCGGCTGCGCTGGTGACCTGCGTGACCCGCGGTGACCTGACGGGCCCGCTGCTGCTGGGCGGGGTTCCCGACCTCCCCGAGGACTTCCCGGTGCGGAGCGCGAAACTTGTGGGGTGCATCTTGCACCTTGACCATCGAACGAGGCAGTGTGACATGGGGGTCAGTCGCCACACGGGACCACGGCGGGTACTGCCATTCCCACCAGCCTCACCCTCCCTGACCCCCCCCTAGCCTCACCCTCACTCACCTACCCCACCCTCACCTCCCTCACCTTACATCCCCCGACCTCCCAGCCTTCCCGTCACTGCACCTCACTCACGCCTCACCTGCCACCCTACCCCAGCACCCTGGCACTGCTCACTCCCACCCAGCCGACCTCCACTCGTCATCCCCACCTCCCCCCACCCCTCACCCTTACCCATCACCCTCACCTCCACCCTCACCCATCACCCTCACCTACCCATCCCCCTCACCTCCACCCCACCCTCACCCTCACCCCCACCCTCACCCATCACCCCTCACCTCCACCCTCACCCCTCACCCCTCACCTCCACCCCTCAGCCCCACCCTCACCCATCACCCTCACCCTCACCCTCACCCCTCACCTCCACTCCTCACCCCCACCCCACACCCTCACCCTCACCTCCACTCCTCACCCCCACCCTCAGTGGTAACCACCCTGTTCCTGAGATCTACCGTCCTGTAGGTTTTCACTCCAACCCTAACAAAGCCACACCTCATTCAACAGCTAGAGATCTCACTGAGCTGCTAATTACTAAAGTCAGGTGTGCCGAATTAGGGTTGGAATGAAAACCTACAGCAGTGGTTCTTAAACTCGGTCCTGGGGGACCACTGCGTGTGCTGGTTTTCATTCCAACCTCAACTGCAATCCCAGAATTTTAACAAGCTGTTCATTTTTCTTACTGAGGTGCTTTTCATGTTTTAGAGCTGGGGTTCCAGAAAGGGCCAATGTGGGTGCACACACCTGGTTCTGCTATCAGCCTCTAGAGTTGTTGCTAAGCACCTTGATTAGTAAAATCAGGAGTGTGCACCCACACTGGCCCCAGTTTGAGAATCACTGCTGTAGGTTTTCATTCCAGTCCTAATTCAGCACACCTGACTTTAAGTAGCAGCTCAACAAAGATCTGTTGCTGTTGAGTGAGGTGTGGCTTTGTTAGGGCTGGAGTGAAAACCTACAGGAACGTAGATCTCCTGGAACAGGGTTGGGCAGCCCTGCTCTAGCTGTTGAGTGAGGTGTGCTTTGTTAGGGCTGGAGTGAAAACCTACAGGAACGTAGATCTCCTGGAACAGCGGTGGTTACCACCGTACTATGGGCAAAAGCGCTCTCTCGCTCTGTGGCTGACGCTTTGTGAGGGTCGTTGTCTTTGTTTGGGTGATCTACCATTTTGATCCGCACCTCTGATCTCTTTCCCTGTGCTCCCGGTGGAACGCCCGGCGCAGGCTGTGCGGCGAAGAGGGACTTCTGCACAGGGAACCTGTGCCAGAACGGCGGGCTGTGCGTTAACCAGTGGAACACGTACTCCTGCAGCTGCCCTCTGAGCTATGGAGGGAAGAACTGCGAGCAAGGTCAGTGTGTGTGAGAGAGAGTGTGTGTGTGTTTATAAAATGTCCCCCTGCAGCTGTATCACCAGTGCAGCTGGTTGACTGGTTTCCGTGGAAACGGTGGGAGGCGTAACCCCACCCCCCCCGCCCCCCCACTCGGCCGGTGGTCCTCGTTCGCCGGATTCACCCGAGGCTCACGCACCGAGGCCCTCCGTTGTCAAAACCTGCTTATTTGAGGACGTCGCTCCCTTTTGTGCGCGGGCCCTGTCGGATAAGGCTAATTGCAGCCTTTGGCTGATTTATGGATTAGCCTGCGCTTTGAGGTTGCATGCCGTTTTGCACCGTAATTATGAGCTTTTTTGGCTGCCGTGGAGGAAGATGATGTCACGCCTGGGCGGCTTTGACCGTAAAAGTAGCTCACCTGGGTCCTTAGCCGTCTGAGACCGTGAGCTCATAGCTGGGAGACGCAGGAGCTCTTGCCCGGTCGGACGCCGGCTGGGGAACTACAACTCCCATGATGCACCGAAACGATTACGATTGGTTTTCTGTGTCGGGCCCCTCTTTTTTTTTTCCCAGCAATGCCGTCCCCCCAGCTCTTCGACGGCCGCGCCCTGGTGTCCTGGAGCGACCCGGACGTCACCATCGGGGTGCCCTGGTACCTGGGCCTGATGTTCCGCACGCGGCAGGGCCACGGGACGCTGATGCAGGTGGACGCTGGAGACGCCTCCCAGATCAGCCTACTGGTGAGAGAGAGCTCGGCCCCCCCAGAGCGACGGTGGAGCAAAGCCTCACAGATGTGTCAACAGGGCTTCCTAACCTGAATCTGTGTGTGTGTGTGTGTCTCTCTCTCTCTCTTTCACTCCTTCTCTGTGTCTCCTCGCTCTCTCATTCTGTCTCTCTGTCTGTCTCTTTTGCTCTCCCTCTCTCTCTCATTCTGTCTCTGTGTCAATTTATCTGTCTCTCTCTGTCTCTCTCTGTCTCTCTCTCTCTCCCTTTCACTCCTTCTGTGTCTCCTCGCTCTCTCTTTTGGTCTCCCACTGTCTCCTCTCTGTCTCTCTCTCTCTCATTCTGTCTTGCTGTCTGTCTCTTTTGCTCTCCCTCTCTCTCTCGTTCTGTCTCTGTCTCTCAATTTCTCTGTCTCTCTCTATGTCTCTTGCGTTCTCTCTCTCTCTCACTCTCTCTCATTCTGTCTCTCACTATCTCTGTCTTGCTCTCCCTCTCTCTCTCTCTCCCTCTCTTTCCTCCCCCTGTTGCAGATCAGGGACAGCCTGCTGTGCTTCGAGGTGGCGCTCGGGGAGAAGGCGCTGGCGTCGCTGGCGCTGCCCCAGGTGCGGGTGAACGACGGGCGGTGGCATCACGTCCTGGTGGAGCTCAAGAGCGCCAAAGATGGGAAGGACATCAAGTACATGGCGCTGGTGTCTCTGGACTACGGCATGTTCCAGGTAATGTGTGCGGTGTGTAACTGCATGTTCCAGGTAATGGCGTGTGGTGTGTAACTGCATGTTCCAGGTAATGGCGTATGGTGTGTAACTGCATGTTCCAGTGTTGAGGGTAATGTGTTGGTGTGTACTGCATGTTAGGTAAGGTGTGTGGTGTCGGTAATGTGTGTGGTGGTGTGTAACGGTGTCGGTAATGTGGTGGTAATGGTGTGTGGTGTAGCGGTAATGTGTGTGGTGTGTAACTGCATGTTCCAGGTAAAGGTGTGTGGTGTAGCGGTAATGTGTGTGGTGTGTAACTGCATGTTCCAGGTAAAGGTGTGTGGTTTAGCTGTAGTGTGTGCGGTGTGTAAAGGTGTGTGGTTTAGCTGTAGTGTGTGCGGTGTGTAAAGGTGTGTGGTTTAGCTGTAGTGTGTGCGGTGTGTAAAGGTGTGTGGTGTAGCGGTAGTGTGTGCGGTGTGTAAAGGTGTGTGGTGTAGCGGTAGTGTGTGCGGTGTGTAAAGGTGTGTGGTTTAGCGGTAGTGTGTGCGGTGTGTAAAGGTGTGTGGTTTAGCGGTAGTGTGTGCGGTGTGTAAAGGTGTGTGGTGTAGCGGTAGTGTGTGCGGTGCGGGTAGGCCAGTAAATGGCGGCTGTGCTCCACAGAGGACGGTGCAGATCGGGAACGAGCTGCCGGGCCGGCGGCTGAGGAGCCTGTCCGTGGGCGGGGTGCCGGGGCCCGACGGCTCGGTGCTGCGCGGGTTCCAGGGCTGCATGCAGGTGAGCCTCCGCCCGCACCTCCAATTGTGTGTGATTAGAATGTTCTTAACTGAACATTCTAATGCTGATGTCACAATCACTTATGGTAATTGAAAGCAATGAAGTTTCATTCTAAAAAATCTGCTCTTCAAAGGGTTGAATGAATGCTTGTGCTTCTTTGGGTCTCTCTCTCTATAAGAGCCTCTGCTAAATGTGTTCATGTGAACGTTAAGGGGGTGCGGATGGGGGAGACGGCCACCAACACGGCCAACGTCAACATGCAGCAGGGCCGGAGGGTGGGGGTGGAGGAGGGCTGCGGCACGGCCGACCCCTGTGGCCCCTCCTCCTGCCCCCAGCACAGCCGCTGCAGCGACGCCTGGAACGCGCA
This sequence comes from Anguilla rostrata, assembly GCF_018555375.3. NCBI lineage: Eukaryota > Metazoa > Chordata > Actinopteri > Anguilliformes > Anguillidae > Anguilla > Anguilla rostrata. The sequence continues at coordinate 4,501,762 of NC_057951.1, read as the reverse complement.
CACCTGCGTCTGTGAGCCAGGTACTGACCCCTCGCACTGACCCCGGTACAGCTCTCCACTGACTGACACTGAGCCCCTTTGAACTCAGACACCTTACAAGGCTGATCCCAGTACAGCTCTGTGCTGACTAGCAGAGTCCCTTTGAATTCAGACACCTTACAAGGCTGATCCCAGTACAGCTCTGTGCTGACTAGCAGAGTCCCTTTGAATCCAGACACCTTACAAGGCTGATCCCAGTACAGCTCTGTGCTGACTAGCAGAGTCCCTTTGAATTCAGACACCGTACAAGGCTGATCCCAGTACAGCTCTATGCTGACTACCAGAGTCCCTTTGAACTCAGTCACCTTACAAGGCTGATCCCAGTACAGCTATATGCTGACTACCAAGTCCCTTTGAAACTCATCACCTACAGGCTGATCCCAGTAGCTATGTGACTACACCTTAAACCACCAATAGTGTCTTTTGTGCCCTTTATGGTGACTGAATTTGGCACTGTTCTGATTCCGGTTCTGAGCATGCTCTGTCGCGCTCTTCCCAGGGTACTTTGGGAAGGACTGCGTGGACGCCTGTCAGCTCAACCCGTGCGAGCACGTGTCCAGCTGCGTCCGCGCGCCCAGCTCCGCCCACGGCTACGCCTGCCAGTGCGGGAGCAGCTACTACGGGCAGTACTGCGAGAAGAAGTACGCCGCCGCCCTGCTACACCTGTACCTGCTCCAGCACGCCCATTATCACCGCTCTGCCTGCCCGGGGCCTCATTAAAGAGAGAGAGTGTGTGTGTGTGTGTGTGTGTGTGTGTGTGAGAGCGTGTGTGTGAGCGTGTGCGCGCATGCGTGTGTGTCTGTGTGAGAGTGTGTGTGTGTCTGTGTGAGAATGTGTGTGTGTGTGCGTGCGTGCGTGCGTGTATGTGTGAGTGTGTGTGTGTGTGCGTGCATGTTTTATTTGTTTGAATACTATCTATCTATGGTGGTAAGGTGCCCACTATCGGACTATAGCAAACTCCAGCTGTACTATCACCTTGTGAGGTTTCACTACCAGCCTATTTTTCCAGATTGCAGAGCTAATGGTTAAAATGAGCCTGCTGTGTTCTGGGGGCATGTTCTGGTGTGAATGCAAGCTTTACCCTAATTAACACCAGTGCAGAGCCTGCCTCACTCCTCAGCTACAACGTGTGCTTTGCCATTCATTTTCACATTGCCTTCGATAATGTTAACCTGACAGACTTAAACTTCGTTGCCTTTAACGCAGAATAGTTTTAAAGCTAATGTTCCGGTAATGAGCTCCATGTGGGTGTCGGTGTTCGCTGGTTCCTTCTCACCGGGCTGGTTCCAGCGCCCGTGTTTACCGATGGATCCCGGTGATTTTTGGCAGAGCCGAAGGGCTTCAAGTCAAGCAAATCAAGCACTCCTGTCTGTTAGAGGCGTTAACAAAGCCGCTTACTAAAAATATGTCAACGCCTCATTTATAAAACGGAGAAGCGCAGCAGATCCAAATCTCATCTCATTTCTTTCCCCTTGGGGGGTTGGTTATATAATTATCTGAGTTACACTTAGTTCACTCCATTTTGTTTGTCTGAATAACACCATCTGCTTTCTGTAATTGTTGTATGCATTAACTGGGAACATTAACTTTAACGTATTTAGGGTTTTCAAAATATGTTCTAGATAGATTTCAGCTTTTTGATATTTTTATACTTTCAAATATTATTTGTTCTGGAAGAATTTTTTAAAACTTTCACAACATTTTTCAGTGTTTAAATATTGAAACAATTACTAGCTTTTGTTGAACTTTTTTTTTTTTTTTTAATTTCAACTGTTTTTTTTACATTTCAATGATTTGAAATTGACATTGGAAGAGTTGGCCAGTGGATCAGTGCGATGCCTGTGGCCTGGTTGTGGAGGGTGTAACTGGAGGTTGGGGGTGCTCTCTCCCCGCAGGGTGGACCAGCCATGCCCCAGGGGCTGGTGGGGGAACCCCGTGTGCGGACCCTGCGGCTGTGACGTCAAGAAGGGCTTCAACTCGGACTGCAACAAGACCACCGGAGAGTGCCGGTGCAAGGTGAGGCGGCAGTGTGTTTAGCATGGGCCCTTATGACATCACAAGAAGCCTGCAGTGTGTTTGGCATGGGCCCTTATGCCATCACAAGAAGCCTGTAGTGTGTTTAACATGGGCCCTTATGACATCACAAGAAGCCTGTAGTGTGTTTAGGATGGGTCCTTATGACATCACATGAAGCCTGTAGTGTGTCTAGGATGGGTCCTTATGACATCACATGAAGCCTGTAGTGTGTTTAGCATGGGCCCTTATGACATCACAAGAAGCCTGTAGTGTGTTTAACATGGGTCCCTATGACATCACATGAAGCCTGTATTGTATTTAGCATGGGCCCTGATGACATCACATGAAGCCTGTAGTGTGTTTAACATGGGCCCTTATGACATCACAAGAAGCCTGTAGTGTGTTTAGCATGGGTCCCTATGACATCACATGAAGCCTGTATTGTATTTAGCATGGGCCCTGATGACATCACATGAAGCCTGTAGTGTGTTTAACATGGGTCCCTATGACATCACATGAATCCTGCAGTGTGTTTAATATGGGCCCTTATGACATCACAAGAAGCCTGTAGTGTGTTTAGCATGGGTCCTTATGACATCACATGAAGCCTGTTGTGTGTTTAGCATGGGTCCCTATGACATCACATGAAGCCTGTATTGTATTTAGCATGGGTCCTTATGACATCATATGAAGCCTGAAGTGTGTTTAGCATGGGTCCTTATGACATCACAAGAAGCCTGTAATGTGTTTAGGATGGGTCCTTATGACATCACATGAAGCCTGTAATGTGTTTAGGATGGGTCCTTATGACATCACATGAAGCCTGTAATGTGTTTAGGATGGGTCCTTATGACATCACATGAAGCCTGTAATGTGTTTAGGATGGGTCCTTATGACATCACATGAAGCCTGTAATGTGTTTAGGATGGGTTCTTATGACATCACATGAAGCCTGTAATGTGTTTAGGATGGGTCCTTATGACATCACACGAAGCCTGTAATGTGTTTAGGATGGGTCCTTATGGCATCACATGAAGCCTGTATTGTATTTAGCATGGGCCCTTATGACATCACATGAAGCCTGTATTGTATTTAGCATGGGTCCTTATGACATCACACGAAGCCTGTAATGTGTTTAGGATGGGTCCTTATGACATCACATGAAGCCTGTAATGTGTTTAGGATGGGTCCTTATGACATCACATGAAGCTTTCCTCTTTCAAGCGCAAATCCAGCAGGGGGCGCTGTCTAACGCTTCCCTTTGTTCCACAGGATAACTACTACAGGCCGGAGGGAGAGGACGCGTGCTACCCGTGCGAGTGCTACGCGCTGGGGGCGCTGGGGCGCGCCTGCCACGCCCGCTCGGGGCAGTGCCGCTGCAAGCCGGGCGTCATCGGCCGCCGGTGCAACCAGTGCGACAACCCCTTCGCCGAGGTGGCGCCCGGCGGGTGCCAGGGTGCGTCTGCCCATCTGTCCGTCCGTCTGTCTGTCTCTCCGTTCCCCCTCCTCCCAAAAACCCGCCCTCATCCCATCACCCCATTCCTGCAGTAGAGTCTGCCATGAACATAAAACCCAGGGAGCATGACTGGCTGGCCAGCAGCAGGAATTTTTCAGGCACCTTACTACTGTGTTTGCTACTGAAGGACAGAGATTATATCTTATTTTATTATATACATAATATAGTGTTTTGATTTTACAGTACACAGCTCTGAGTTCCTCTAGCTTGTTTGCTAAGCACTTCACGAGATGTACATTTATAGTATAACTTATGTTACCCTTTCAATTACACAGTAGCCTAACATATCAATGATGGAAACAGGCCATTCAGCCCAACGATGCTCACCATTTTCCTGACTAAATTAGCGCTCTGATTACCTACAGACTAGATGGTATCTAACACTGTATCGAGCCTAGTCTAGCCTAGTTTCTGCCTCTACTCTGATACCTGCTTAGTGACTCGATTCAGGGTTCATCATTAACGGCTCTGTTATTTCAGCTTGTCTGTGACGGTTAGTGACACGTGTCGGACCGTTGACCATCGACCCTTTTTCGTGTCCGCAGTCGTTTACGAGGGCTGTCCGAAGGCGTTCGAGGCGGGAATCTGGTGGCCTAAAACCAAATTCGGACTCCCCGCCGCCGTCCCCTGTCCCCCGGGGTCCGTCGGTGAGTTAATGCGGCCGAATCTCTCCCTTGTGCTGGGATGGGGCGAGCGTTTCAAGTTTTTGGAGCCGGAAGCTTTAATGCAGGGGCTGGGCCAACCCTGTTCCTGGAGATCCACCGTCCTGTAGGTTTTCATTTCAACCCAAATTTGGCACACTTAATTTGACTGATTAGCTGCTCAACGAGATCTCCAACTGTTGAATGAGGTGTGTGTGCTTTGTTAGGGTTGGAGTGAAAACCTACAGGACGGTAGATCTCCAGCAACAGGGTTGGTTACCACTGGTTTAAACCGACTCTACTTGTCTCCCGTGCATATTCCTGCCATTTTGGCTCCGGTTTCCTGCCGCTTTCCTCTGTACCTCTGTGTCTCTCTCAGCATGTAGCTCAATACCGCCTTGCTTTCCTAGTGTAATGTAAGACCAGTGGTAACCAACCCTGCTCCTGGATATCTACCATCCTGTAGGTTTTCATTTTAACCCTAATTCGGCACACCTGATTCAACCAATTAGCTGCTCAATGCAGATCTCTAGCTGCTGAGTGAGGTGTGGCTTTGTTAGGGTTGGAGTGAAGACCTACAGGATGGTAAGTCTCCAGGAACAGGGTTGGGGCAGCCCTGCTGGAACTGTTGAATGGGCTTGTGCCTTGTTAGGGTTGAAATGAAAACCTACAGGACGGTAAGTCTTCAGGAACAGGGTTGGTCAGCCCTGCTGTAACTGTTGAATGGGCTTGTGCCTTGTTAGGGTTGAAATGAAAACCTACAGGACGGTAAGTCTGGGTTGATGACCGCTGGCTTAAACCGACTCCTCTTCTCTCCCGCGCGTTTTCCCCGCCTCGATCCAGGCACCGCGGTTCGGCACTGCAGCGAGACGCAGGGCTGGCTCCGCCCGGAGCTCCTCGACTGCACCTCCCTCACCTTCTCCCGGCTGGCCAAGATGGTGGGCGCCCGCTCGCGCTTCATTCGCTTTCCCCCCCCCCCCCCCCCGAGAGGTTTTCCGTCCAATGGGGGCGCCCCCCGAGGCCGCGTGCGGTAGCGGCTGTCCCTCTCGTCCCGGGGCAGACGTTCCACACGGTGGAAGGCTCACGGAGATCTGTAGATTATGCGTATTGATCTTATTCCCAGTGTGGCTGGTGCATCCAGACCTTCATTCTGTTTCACTGTGTCTTTTACACTGTTTGTAGGTAGAACAGATGTGGTCATGCTGTGTTTACAACACACTGTTCATCCTGGGTTTTAACTACCTGGCTATTCATTCTTTTATTATTATTCTGTGACTTCTTGTCTGCCATTTTATCCAATTATTTATTATGTTATTGATTTAATTATTATCATTTATTTTTAAAGTTATTATTTTAAAAAGTAGTCTGCATATTTTGTATTATTTATATGGCTGTCTCTTCAGTGACCTTTTTTGTTTTTGTCTTTGTTTAGTCTTCATTTTATGTTCTCATTATTATTATTATTATTATTGTTATTATTATTATTAATGTTATTGTTAGTGTTATTATTATTTTTATTATCATTATTATTGTGTTGACCTTCTTACCTGCTCTGTCGCCAGAGCGACGAGCTCCACGGCAACCAGACGGCGATGGACGGGCAGCGGTCGGAGAGCGTCGCCCGGCAACTGCGGAACGCCACCGACCACACGCGCGGCTTCTACGGCAACGACCTGCGGACGGCGCACCACCTGATCTCCCAGGTGCTGCGGCACGAGGCCCGCCAGCGGGGCTTCCTCCTGGCCGCCACGCGGGACGCGCAGTTCCACCAGGTGCGCCAGAGCTTCGCCGGGGGTCCGGTCGACCGCGGCTGTGAGGCAACACTGCCCCCTGCAGGCCGGTCGTGTGTAAAATTCATTCTGTTAAGTTTAGGAGCGCATCGCGTGAGCGCTTTAGCTGCCAGCTCGTCTTTGACAAGTTTGACACATAAATACAAGCATTTCTTTTTTTTTTCCACAAATGTGGCTTGGCAGGTTGGTTTTAAATGGTAAATGGTAAATGGGCTGCATTTATATAGCGCTTTTATCCAAAGCGCTTTACAAATTGATGCCTCTCATTCACCAGAGCAGTTAGGGGTTAGGTGTCTTGCTCAGGGACACTTCGACACACCCAGGGCGGGGATTGAACCGGCAACCCTCCGACTGCCAGACAACCGCTCTTACCTCCTGAGCTATGTCGCCCCATACTTTTGCAGATCTTTGGTAAATTAATTTCTTGGAATTTGGGTGAAGGCTTTGGCAGAAAACTCTTGGCATTGTTTGCTGGGTTTTTTTTTTTAAACTGGAAAACGAACCAAAAAGGAGAATGTGAGCTCATTCCGGACTTTTCTTCTTCTTGTGGGTATTCCGTCTTGAAAACCCCAAAAGCGGAAGTGCTGATGTGTGTCTCCTCGCTGGTGAACGTTCCAGAATATCGTCAGGGCGGGAAGCGCCATCCTGGACCCTAGCAACAAGGAGCACTGGGACCTGATCCAGCGGTCGGAGGGAGGCTCCGCCCACCTGCTGCGTGACTTTGAGGAGTACGCCGGCACGGTGGCGCAGAACATGAGGAAGACCTACCTGAAACCCTTCACCATTGTGACGGACAACATGAGTGAGTTAGCTATCCCTCTTCCCCACTCTAACTCTATAGAGCTGTGTGTTTGATATTCCTCTTACCCACTCTGTAACTCTATAGAGCTGTGTGTTTGATATCCCTCAGCCCCACACTGTAACTCTATAGAGCTGTGTGTTAGATATCCCTGTTACCCACTCTGTAACTCTATAGAGCTGTGTGTTTGATATCCCTCAGCCCCACACTGTAACTCTATAGAGCTGTATGTTTGATATCCCTCAGCCCCACACTGTAACTCTATAGAGCTGTGTGTTAGATATCCCTGTTACCCACTCTGTAACTCTATAGAGCTGTGTGTTTGATATCCCTCAGCCCCACACTGTAACTCTATAGAGCTGTATGTTTGATATCCCTCAGCCCCACACTGTAACTCTATAGAGCTGTGTGTTAGATATCCCTGTACCCACTACTGTAACTCTATAGAGCTGTGTGTTTGATATCCCTCAGCCCCACACTGTAACTCTATAGAGCTGTTGTTTGATATCCCTCAGCCCACACTGTAACTCTATAGAGCTGTGTGTTTGATATCCCTCAGCCCCACACTGTAACTCTATAGAGCTGTTGTTTGATATCCCTCAGCCCCACTCTGTAACTCTATAGAGCTGTATGTTTGATATCCCTCAGCCCCACTCTGTAACTCTATAGAGCTGTGTGTTTGATATCCCTCAGCCCCACACTGTAACTCTATAGAGCTGTGTGTTTGATATCCCTCAGCCCCACTCTGTAACTCTATAGAGCTGTGTGTTAGATATCCCTCTTCCCCACTCTAACTCTATAGAGCTGTGTGTTTGATATTCCTCTTACCCACTCTGTAACTCTATAGAGCTGTGTGTTTGATATCCCTCTTCCCCACTGTAACTCTATAGAGCTGTGTGTTTGATATCCCTCAGCCCCACACTGTAACTCTATAGAGCTGTGTGTTTGATATCCCTCTTCCCCACTCCGTAACTCTATAGAGCTGTGTGTTTGATATCCCTCTTACCCACTCCGTAACTCTATAGAGCTGTGTGTTTGATATCCCTCAGCCCCACACTGTAACTCTATAGAGCTGTGTGTTTGATATCCCTCTTCCCCACTCTGTAACTCTATAGAGCTGTGTGTTTGATATCCCTCAGCCCCACACTGTAACTCTATAGAGCTGTGTGTTTGATATCCCTCAGCCCCACACTGTAACTCTATAGAGCTGTGTGTTTGATATCCCTCAGCCCCACACTGTAACTCTATAGAGCTGTGTGTTTGATATCCCTCTTACCCGCTCTGTAACTCTATAGAGCTGTGTGCTAATAGCATTGTAGCGGTAAGCTGTAGGTTCTTGACCCAAGACTCTCCCTGAAAGACAGGCTGTTACAGGATTGTTTGTGTTCTTCCTCGTCAGTCCTTGCCGTGGATTACCTGGACTCCTCCGATCCGGACCGCGCGAAGATGCCTCGCTTCCCCGAGATCCAGGAGCCGTATCCCGAAGACCTGGAGTCCTCCGTGCAGTTCCCGGAGTTCACGGAAAACACGGCGGACGGCGAAGGTAGACATTCGCCCTGGGGGACGCGCACCGTCCCGCCTTTTCGTTCTACTGGGGTACACCCCCTCAGCTCTCGCGTCTATAGAAAACCCCGCTCACAAAAGCCAGTGTCAATCTCCACACACAAACTCAGAGCTGTAGCGAACTGTAGCTCTCATAAATAAAATGTTCAGCTCAAGCTAATGCTTAGTCTTAGTTGTAGCTATTATTCATAGAAATAGTACACATTCAGACCGATAAAAGCTGTAATCTTAGTTTTCTGTTAAAACTCTGCACACGAGCATTTCATCCTTTGTGTATATTAAAGCTGCATATGTGGGCTCACAGCAGTCAAAGCAGTGGTTTTTATTGGATAATATTACATGTTACAGGTGATTGGCCGTCTTATGGCGTACAACAGTGTATACATAACGGACAGTATTAGAACTGAGTAGCTGCTAGTGGGGAACCGCGCCTGTATGGTTAAACCGTTACCCTACAAACGCGGAACCCACGGAGAAATTACAGTCGTTGACAGAACCTAGCCCTGACGAACCGCCAGACCCCAGTTGTCAACGGGGGGAAGGGAGGGAGGGGAGCGCCGGTTGCGGTGGTGGTGTCGTTCTGAAAGGGAATGCTGGCCAGCTGTCTGCTGCTCCGAGCGCTAAACCGCCGCGCCTCCAGCACCGCGAGAGTTGCCGCTCCCTCTCTCCCTCTCAACCCCACTACCCCTCGGTGTCCGCGCTCGCGTCCCCTCAGGCCGTCCCCTCTCCCTCCTCGTTAATCGCTCTCAGTCGCTCTCCTCTGCTGCCCTAGCGCCTCGTCCCGCTCCTCGCAGCCTACTCTCCTCGCCTCTCTCTCTCTCTCTCCATCTCTCTCCATCTCTCTCTCTCTCTCTCCATCTCTCTCTCTACCTCCCTCTCAATCCCTCTCAGTCTGGAGAGAGTTAGAGGTAGAGAGCACAGGCGTGATACCTAAGTTTGAAGTCACTCTAATTCCCTTCATCGCTGTTATCAGCTCTTCGACAGACGGACCATATCTCCCTATTTAAGTCTCTTCAAATGGAGGTGGAATATGCAGAAAATATATTGAAATATTTTATCAAGATATTGCTACACTTCATTATATTTGGGCAAATATACAATATCTTACTTCTTTCAGACATAACAAAATAAATATATTTTTTAAAATATATTTTCTACCTGAGAGAACATACTTACAATATATTGCAGTATATTTCTGTAAGGGTCTGTCCAGTGAAGTGCACTGGCTCCTAGCCTTTCACTTGGCTAAGTTCAAGGTTGCCAGGCTACGAGGGCCCTGTGATCTAAGCGTTTTGTGCCCCGCCCCCTCCAGACTGCCCATGCGGCCCGTCATCAACACGGCCGTGGTGAGCGCCGTGGTGCACCGCGAGGGGGGGCCCCTGCCCGCCCGCCTGGAGCGCCCCGTCACCCTGGAGTACCGCCTCCTGGAGACGGAGGAGCGGAGCAAGCCCGTCTGCGTCTTCTGGAACCACTCCGTCCCGTGAGCGCGACGCTCCCGCGACGCTCCCGCAACGTCCGGGGAACCCTCTCACAGCAATGCACACGATAATCTCACAACATAAACACAACACTCTCACAGCATACACATAACACTCTCACAACACACGCACAACGCTCTCACAGCAATACACACGATGCTCTCACAACATAAGCACAACGCTCTCACAACACACGCACAACGCTCTCACAACACACGCACAACGCTCTCACAGCATACACATAACACTCTCACAGCATACACATAACACTCTCACAACACACGCACAACGCTCTCACAGCAATACACACGATGCTCTCACAACATAAGCACAACGCTCTGGCCACCACCGCGACACGCTCTCCGAGCATCCAACGTGGAACACTCTCACGCAATACACACATGCTCTCACAACATAAGCACAACGCTCTCACAGCATACACACAACACTCTCACAGCAATACACACGATACTCTCACAACATAAGCACAACGCTCTCACAGCATACACACAACACTCTCACAGCAATACACACGATACTCTCACAACATAAGCACAACGCTCTCACAGCATACACATTACACTCTCACACAGCAATACACACAATACTCTCACAACATAAGCACAACGCTCTCACAGCAATACACATAACACTCTCACAACATAAGCACAACGCTCTCACAGCAATACACATAACACTCTCACAACATAAGCACAACGCTCTCACAGCAATACCTCACACATACATTCACACACAAACACACGCTCTCACACAGCAATCACACATAACACTCTCACAACAATACACACGTCTCACAGCATACACATAACACTCTCACAACATAAGCACAACGCTCTCACAGCAATACACATAACACTCTCACAACATAAGCACAACACTCTCACAACACATGCACAACGCTCTCACAGCATACACATTACACTCTCACACAGCAATACACACGATACTCTCACAACATAAGCACAACGCTCTCACAACACACGCACAACGCTCTCACAGCATACACATTACACTCTCACAGCAATACACACGATACTCTCACAACGCTCTCACAACACACGCACAACGCTCTCACAACATACACATTACACTCTCTCACAGCAATACACACAATACTCTACAACAACACACGCTCGCTACACCTACTTCCAACTACGTGCAGATATACCATAGCAGCCCTCTCACACTGCTTGTTTAACGTTTGTACAGCGTTCGCGGCGCCTGCCCGCTTTTAACGTGCTTTAATTTCTGCGATCAGGGTCGGCGGGCCGGGCGGCGGGACGGGCGGCTGGTCCTCGAGGGGGTGCGCGCTGGCGTCCCGAAATGCCACCCACGTCAGCTGCCGCTGCAGCCACCTGACCAGCTTCGCCGTGCTCATGGACGTGTCCAGACGAGAGGTTAGCGCCCCGCGCGCGGCCGCCATTTTACTGAAGCCTGAGATTACAGAGCCACCCGCTAGTTACATATACTGTGAGGAGTAACATAGCAGACATAGCGCTAAGGCTCTCCAGTTCAGACTCCGAAGCGCCATTTTTGGTGTGGGCGGTGTGGGGGGGTGTGGCGCTGTCCGTACGTTTGGCAGAAGCTCAAGCCTTGAATCAGGGCTGCCCAACCCTGTTCCTGGAGATCTACTGTCCTGTAGGCTTTCACTCCAACCCTAATTTGAGACACCAGATTCTACTAATTAGCAGCTCGGTGAGATCTCTTGCTGTAGAATGGACTGAGCTTTGTTTGGATTGGAGTGAAAGCCTACAGGATGGTAGATCTCCAGGAGCAAGGCCTGGGCGGCCCTGCCTTAAATGAATCCCCCTACGTGGGCGGGGCCTCGATTCCTCACCATGTCGCCTTCTGGGCTGTGATCCCTTCCCTGTCTGTTACCCTCTCTGCATTCCATCCATCAGAATAAAGGAAGGAACAGGAAGGGATGGCGGTCTCTCCACTATCCTTTTACATAAAAAATCACTGCGTTTCTTTTGAGTGATTTTTTTCCCCTAAAGCTGCCGTCTCCACCCCCAGCACGGGGAGGTCCTCCCCCTGAAGGCGGTGACCTACGCCTGCCTGGCGGTCTCCCTGGCGACGCTCCTGCTGACGCTAGCCGTGCTAGCCGCCCTCCGCGCGCTGCGCTCCAACCTGCACAGCATCCACAAGAACCTGCTGGGGGCGCTCTTCCTCTCCCAGCTCACCTTCGTCGTCGGGATCACCCAGACGGAAAGCCCGGTGAGAATGGCGACTCCAAGGGGCCCTGACTGACGGGGGGCCTTCAAAAAAATGAGAGCATAGGATTTTCTGGGGGTGGTGGGGCCCAATGTGAGATCTTTCTTTCCCAGGCTCAAAATCCCTGGTTGGGCTCCTGTGCATTATGGGTGCAGTAGTGTTGTTCTCTGACCTCTGACCTGTGACCTCTGACCCCCGGCCCCTGCAGCTGCTGTGCTCGGTGGCGGCCATGCTGCTGCACTACTTCCCCATGTGCGCCTTCGCCTGGATGTTCGTGGAGGGCCTGCACGTCCACCGCATGCTGACCGAGGTGCGCAACATCGACCACGGCCGCATGCGCTTCTACTACACCGTGGGCTGGGGCCTCCCCGCCATCATCACCGGTGAGCGTCCCGCGCCGCCATTTTGGCTCCTGTTTCCCCGCTGCTTTCCTCTGCATCTCTCTCGGCATGTAGCTACATATTGCCTTCAATTTGGCAACACTTTTTTGGTGTAATGTAAAACCAATGGTGACCAACCCTGTTCCTGGAGATCTACCATCCTGTAGGTCTTCATTTCAACCCTAACAAAGCACACCTGACTCTACTAATTAGCAGCTCAATACAGACCTTTGAATGAGGTGGGCTTTGTAGATCTCCAGGAACAGGGTTGGTTACCAGCGTATTAGACTGTGTTGCCTACTATGGCAACAAACAATTCTATAGACAAACTTCAGGAGGAAAAAAAAATAGTAATTAATTGTAATGTAGAACTCATCTCAATCATGTCAATGCCTCTTTATTACTCTCTCTCCCTCCTTCTCTCTCTCTCTCTCTCTCTCTCTCTCAGGCTTGGCTATGGGGCTGGACCCCCAGGGCTACGGGAACCCGGACTTCTGCTGGCTGTCCATCCACGACACGCTCATCTGGAGCTTCCTGGGCCCCGTCGCCGTGGTGGTTCTGGTGAGCGTTCCGGAACGTTCCGGAGTCGTGCGTCTGTCTCCCGGACCCCCAGAAAACCAGGAGCCTCTCTCTCTCTCCACTCACCCTGTCACTCTCACCCTGTCATTCGCACTCACTCTGTCACACCAATCCTGTCGCGCTCTTCATGACGTACGCACAGGTTTAATCTCAGTCTCTCTGGCCAATCAGACACCGTCTCCCCTCCTCCTCCCCGCCGCAGGTCAACGTTGTCGTGTTTGTGCTGGCCGGGAAGGCCGCCTGCGGTCGAAGGCACCGGCCGTTCGAGAAGTCCGGAATCATGTGAGTGTTGAGGAACGTCCAATCAGAAGAGAGATCTCTGTCAGCTATGTAGCAGAGGTTCCCGTGCTCTCCAGAGGTTCTGCTGGATTAATTACATCATAGCATTTACAGTTCCCATGGGAACAGGCAAACTAATGTTATGTATTTGCCCATTGGCCGGGTCATTGGCTCAGGTAGGGTTTCGTGTGGAAAGGCTGCTGGTTTCTGAGGTTTGCGTGTCTGCGCTCTCTCCTTCTCTCCAGCTCGGCCCTGCGGACCGCCTTCCTGCTCCTGGTGCTCATCAGCGCCACCTGGCTGCTGGGCCTGTTGGCGGTCAACAGCGACGTCTTGGTCTTCCACTACCTGTTCGCCATCTTCAGCTGTCTGCAGGTATGGCAAGCTAAAGCTTGTGTTTAAGCACTGCTGTTGAAGGGTAGTCTAATAGAGTAGCGACTCTGACAGTAGCTGTTCTGTTTGGAGAAGGTGTTTCCGCCAGCTCAGCTCCCTCTAAACCTCAAGCGCTTGAGGTTCAATTACGATTTAATGTTTTTTTTTTTCCCCCACGGAGCTGGGCTGTCGGTGAGTAACGGCGGTCTGGCCCGGAGCGAGTTTTTAGATGAGCGGTTCTGAGCGGGGAAACGAGCGAAGGAATTCCCGTCCTCTTTTTTTTTTTTTTACATTACATTACAGGCATTTAGCAGACGCTCTTATCCAGAGCGACTTACACAACTTTTACATAGCATTTTACATTGTATCCATTTATACAGCTGGATATATACTGAAGCAATGCAGGTTAAGTACCTTGCTCAAGGGTACAACGGCAGTGTCCTTACCCGGGAATCGAACCTGCGACCTTTCGGTTACAAGCGCAGTTCCTTACTCACTGTGCCACACTCCGTTCTTAGGGCGTGTTCGCGTTCCTCTTCTACTGCGTGCTGAACAAAGACGCGCGGAGGGGCCTGAAGGCTGCCGTCACGGGGAAGACATCGACGACCGTTCCGGAAGATTCCACCACGACCCGCGCCTCCCTCCTGACGGTAAGGCCGTCGGCGCCTGTCACGCGTCTGTCTGCCGGAGAGGCCGAACCCAGGACCTCGCGAGGTCAAGATGGAAATCGATTCCCGTCAGTCTATGGGCGAGTTTTCTCTGTTTGTGGTCCTGGTGCAGTGCAAAAACGACACTTCAAAACGATTGGTCTGTGATTAGGATGCTGGTTGATGTAAGCTGTGTTAAGGATACTGGGAGTTGGAGTATGGTGTGCTGAGGGTGCTGGGAGTTGGAGTATGGTGTGCTGAGGGTGCTGGGAGTTGGAGTTTGGTGTGCTAAAGGTGCTGGGAGTTGGAGTATGGTGTGCTGAGGGTGCTTGGAATTGGAGTATGGTGTGCTGAGGGTGCTTGGAATTGGAGTATGGTGTGCTGAGGGTGCTTGGAATTGGAGTATGGTGTGCTGAGGGTGCTGGGAGTTGGAGTTTGGTGTGTTAAGGGTGCTGGGAGTTGGAGTATGGTGTGCTGAGGGTGCTGGGAGTTGAAGTATACTGAGGCCAGAATGAAAGGTGGTTCCCATCACTCAGTGTGATCCCAAACGACACATCAAAATGACAGGTCTGCCTAAGAGTATGATTTATGTGGTGCATTGCCAAGATTGCCAGAATTCAGTGAATAATTTATTCTTTTGTGGATTTTTTCCTTGATGATGAAGAGGTGGAGTGGATGAGGCGAGAGAACTGAGGATGATGTGAGACAAAAGGAAGGAAAGAAGGAGAGAGAGATCGTAGAAGAGGATGAGGAAGGATGAGGCTGAAGAGTGAGAGAGAAAGACAGGGACAGGAGAGATGAGGGAGAGGAGGATGGGGAGGAGGGAGGATGCTTGGTCAGAGAGGAGGATGAGGAGGAAGAGGACGGCCTGGCGTAATGGCGCGGTTTGCCCCCCGCAGCGCTCGCTGAACTGCAGTAACACGCACACGGACGAGGGGGCGCTGTTCCGCACGCCCATCGGGGAGTCCACCGTGTCCATGGAGAGCACCGTCCGGTCAGGACAGAGCCACAGTGGCAGCTACCGCATCTACACCCTCAGGTAACCAAGCAACAAAATACTAAAGTGAAAAGTAAATAATTACACACACACACACACACACAAACTCAGACACACACACACACACACACACTCAGATGCGCACACACACACACTCTCACACACAAGCACACACACACACACACTCACTCACAGGTCCTCTCTCTCTGTGCAGGGACGGCTCCAGGCAGAAGCTCGGCGGGTCGTCCAGCGCGGCCAAAGCAGCCCGCGGGGAGGGAGAGCCCGCCTCCCACCGCCGCCGCACCAAACGCCGGGGTAAGAGGGCGTGGCCACCGAGGCCTCCGCGCTCCCCGAAACGCCCCTAACGCCCCTCCCCCTAACAGTCTGGTTAGCTTTAGGTGTCGCTCTGTAAGTCTTCATTCCCAATTTCTCTACTTTGTTGGAATGTCTGGTCATCGGTAAGAGGCCCAATCCTGGGGGTAAGAGGGCGTGGCCATCAAGGCACACCCTAACACCCCTTCCCCCCCCCACACCTGAAGCCCAGCTTTAGGCTTTCATCAACTGTGTTAGAGAATTAATTTTATTCCCCACGTTTATGGCCATATTTACTTCATAGCCAGGTTTAGAACGTCCAGTCTTCAGCGAACGGCCCAATCCTGCAGCATCCCCGCACCGAATCAGGAAGCGTTCTCTTTAAATACACACAGCCAGATGCTGCTTCTCATTCTGTGGTCCGCTGTGTCGTTAGCGCATGCTAACAGTGCGCGCCTGGTTAAACTGAGAAGCTCCTAACGGCCAATACAGTCTAATACACTGCAGCCAATCACACGCCACCCCCACAGGACTCCACCGACAAGGTCAGCCAGCCTGATTTTTTTTTTTACATTACATTACATTACAGGCATTTAGCAGACGCTCTTATCCAGAGCGACTTACACAACTTTTACATAGCATTTTACATTGTATCCATTTATACAGCTGGATATATACTGAAGCAATGCAGGTTAAGTACCTTGCTCAAGGGTACAACGGCAGTGTCCTTACCCGGGAATCGAACCTGCGACCTTTCGGTTACAAGCCCAGTTCCTTACCCACTATGCTACACTCCGTCCTTAGCTGCGGGGTGCTGGTCCTTGTACAAAACGGAGGGGGGTAGTCCCGGTAGCACTGCAACCACCCACCCGGTGGTTACCGTAGGAAGTTGAAGCCGTGATGACAACGCGAGGTCAAAGGTCAGACGTGCGTCTCCTCCTCCTCCTCAGGCTCCGATTCGGACAGCGAGGGCTCGGGGGAGGAGCGGAGCGGCTCCTACGCCTCCTCGCGCTCCTCCGACACTGAGGACGGCGGGGCGGACCCCGAACCCAAGTGGAACAACGAGCGGGAGCCCCTGCACAGCACCCCACGAGGTACACTCCCAAAATAATCACACCCCAAAATAGTGTTTCTTCACAGTTTGCCAAGCTAGCCATGACTAAAACTAACTGTAGAAAAAGGCTGCATTTACTCCTCATCAAAGTTAAGGACAAACATTGATTTAAATACTGGGACCTCGGATGGTATCTATTGAAAAATAATTGTAGTCGTAGTAGCAGTAGTAGTAATATCAACAATAATGGTCCCAAGGACAGATCGTACATTAAAGCACTGATTGGCTATTATTTCCCGTCCGCGTGGTCCCAGTGGACTCCGTGTCCAATCACGTGAAGCCTTACTGGCCGGTGGCCACGACCACGTGCAGCGACAGCGAGGGCGTGGGCGTGGGCGTGCCGGACGAGCTGAGGGCGGAGACCAAAGTGAGGGTGGAGCTCCACCCGGAGGGCAAGCTGAACCACGACGGAGACCCGCCCCCGCCGGACAAGGAGCTGCCCGCGGAGCCCCCCGACCAGCAGGGGGCGCCCACGGCCCAGCCCAACAGCAAACTCAAGCCGGAGCACAGGAAGGGTGAGAAAGAGAGAGGGGAGGAGCAGACACCTGCACGGGTTGAGGCTTTGGCTTTATATGGTAAATGGTAAATGGACTGCATTTATATAGCGCTTTTATCCAAAGCGCTTTACAATTGATGCCTCTCATTCGCCAGAGCAGTTAGGGGTTAGGGGTTAGGTGTCTTGCTCAAGGACACTTCGACATGCCCAGGGCGGGGTTTGAACCGGCAACCCTCCGACTGCCAGACAATCGGTCTTACCTCCTGAGCTATGTCGCCCCGAGCTTGTACCACAGATGGCCTCTGTTTGTCGTTGCCAAGCAGAGGTTTTCAGCTCGTAAAAATCCAATTTTGTCTTTGTCATTTCATCACAATCCATACACGTTGCATTTCTGAAACAGAAATATGCTTCCTAAAAACTTGTAGGCTACTTTACAGATATAATTATAGACAGACTCAGATGGTCAAAATTCTGTCAGTCTTTGATTGATGCCTAAACAACCACAACAATACACATTTCAGTAGATGTCCAGAAGCGCCAGAAGCTCATTACTTGTGAGAGTATCCTGTAAGAAGCAACATAGGAGCTGACCATCTGGTTGATCTATAATATCTTTATTCAAACCCATTATACTCTGGCTAATATGGTGCAATGCACTGAGGGCACTCAATGCGTATAAATTAAACAGTTTTTCTTGTCAAAATCACTGTTTTAATGAGAGTCTGATGGTAGAGGTGGTCGAGCACGTGAGTTTTCCGGTTGCCACTCGTATCAATTTCTTTTATTTTGCTTTTGTTTTGTCCTCTCAGGAATCCTGAAAAACAAGATCGCCTACCCTCCGCCTCTTTCGGACATGAAGAACATGAAGAACCGCCTCCGGGAGAAGCTGTCGGACTACAACCCCCCCGCCATCGCGCCCCGGACGCCGTCGGCGGGGTCCGGCGAGGGGCCCCGCCCCAGCAACGGCACCAACGGCGTCCTGATCAAGCCCCCCCGAGAGCGGCCCAACGGGGTCGTCGTGGCGCTCCAGGGCGGGGTCGTCAACGGAGGCCACGCCTCCGACTCAGAGTGAGTGGTCGCGCGACCTCGAAAAATGGCCGCCACGCTAAGTATTTTGTTTGTGTTAAAAAAAGTGGGAATTTGCCCGTCGTTATTCTGGCAGTGATAGATACAGGTAGGTAAAGAAGAAAAGTATGAAACTTGCCTGTAAGAAAATTCAAACTTATTTTAAAAAATGACATTTCGGCCAATCTGACTTTTCAAAAAGCTTTAAAACACTCTTTTCCCGCATAGTATTAATATATATCAAATATTGTTTGATTTATTTTCATAATCTTTAAATTGAACATTTTTTTACGATTCCCTCAAGCTTCGTAAAACCGGTATTTTGCTTTAGGACAATGCAGTGTCCATCGATACTTCAGTAAAATCTCATTGACGTCATCGACTCTGGCTTTACAATGAACTATGGGAAATTGAGGCAAACACAAGTACATGCACGTGTACACATACGATGGTTTTTAAATTGCAAAGATGATTGGTTGCAGAGTGCATGAATGCTGAAGCACATCTCTTCTCTCTCTCTCTCTCTCTCTCCCTTCCTCCCTCCCTCCACTCAGTGGCAGTAATGAGACTTCAATCTGACCGTGCAGGAGAGGAGTTTCGACTAGACCGTGCACGCGGGGTGCCCCGCCCCCTGCAGACACTGCAGGCCACACCCCTTCAGCTCCCATGGAGACCAGTATTATGGCGGACTTGCGCCTGCCAGATTATAAGGGAATGTGATAGACCTGTGCCAAACTGCGGGCGGAGGTGGAAACTGCATCTCCCAGCATGCAACTGTGATCTTCAGACTGAAGCCTGGGATGATGAAAGAGGGACGGAACACTGGCATAATCACTTTTTTATACAGAAACCCAAGCGGAGCCAATCACCACCAATCATAGAGCATGTTGGTACTGATAAACAGAGCAACGGCAACTGTAATTGGTCAATAACTTCTGGTTATACTGCCTTTATATAATTAGAGACCTTGGATAACCAAATAGTGTTCCATCAAATAGTGTTCCATTACCACTGGCTTGGTTTGTTTGTTATTGCCAATATACTGTCTGATTGGAGGGGTTCCTCTTTGGTTTATGAGTGAGAGGTGACAACAACAGAGTCCGTTTTCCATCTCTGAAGACCCAGGAAGTAGATGTAAAACGTCAAATACACGACTCAGTGACCAGGCGGCGCCGTTTCGCTGTTGCTCACCCCAGTTTGGTGCCAAGCGTGACGGACAGAGCCAGACATCACGGCGACGCCAGGATGGGACGTGGCCCCCGCATGGTCCCATAGGAGCCACCGGAGCAGGGGTCATGGACACACCCTAGGCGAACTGGGACTGCCGGATTTCTGCAGGGCAAACTGTCCTAAGGGGGCTCCCTCCCCCAGAAGGAAAGAGCCCCCCCTGCCCACAGAACCGAAACAGTCCCAACAGTGGACCCCCCCGTGTAAAAATGTGTAGATAATTTTATGACGGTATATTTTTGTATTCCGTTTGAAAGGACGGAGAGAAACGTTTATTATTTGTATCTTGCGGTAAGTGTTCTTAGGGTTACGTCGTGTGCCCTCGCTGGACCTTCCCCTGTTGGGTTAATAGGAGGCTGCTCTTAGGTGTTTAGTTTGCACGTTTGTCCCTCGGCATCGACTTGTCCAGTCTAAAAATGGCATTCGTCGTGAGGCAAGAAAGAAAGAAAAACCACCGAGACGACCACGAAATCTTTCGGCGTGCCCACCTGTCGGGCAACGTGGCGCGACTTCTCCAGACTCGTCCTGCCACCCTGAACGCCCGCTCGATCCCGTCTCTGGTGAGACGTCAGCCTCGTCACCCTCCGCCCACCCGTTGCCCTCGAGCCGATTATCAGTCGCCTTGTCGCCGCGGCGACGGCTCGGCCGGCGATCGCCGTGCTCTGCGGAACGGGAGCCGGTAGCGCTGACCCAAACAGAGACAGCGGTGTGTTCCTGCCACGTGGATTCTGCAGCTCCTTATTTGGTCAGATGTTCAGTCACGTAACTAAGAACCAGACCCCGGGTCAAAATACGTCATTGTTGTTTTGGATTCAAATACTTTTCTACGCTTTACCGATCTTGCCCTGGTGTATTGGAACCAATGAAATACTCTCGAAAAGTGCAAACCCCACCTTCTGGGTCATATTGATAGGCTCAGTTACGCCAGGCAAGATCAACAGAGCACAGAAAAATATTTGAATATTTGAAACAAATGCGTATTTGAGTCAGGGCTGCTAAGAACCTGGGGAGCCTAAAGACTGCTGTCTCATTTCAAGTATTCTTTATCGGTGGCAGCTGCACTGGAACACGAGAGAAGCTTTCCTCCGTCTCGGTTATTTGGGCTATCTCGTTAGCCGTTAGCGCTCTGTTTGTGTGTCTCCAGATGGACTTAAATGAGCAGTCCTCTTTATGTGAAGTCGGTTGGAATGGGCTGTGGGGTCCAGAAGTCCTTCGTAAGGCAGCAACTGTCACGAGGCGAAGGGTCGCCCTTCTCCCCCCCCCCCCCTTTTCAGATGGGGGGGGGGGGGGGAGGGGGTGAACATGAATGTAGTCCGTCGTGTCCCTGTGTGTCATTACCCACAATTCCTCGTTTTGTTCTTCCTCTTCTCGTGTTCTCTCGATACTTTGCATTTTTTTTGTACGATGGTAGACACTGGAATCATTTTGTAACATTGTGTATTTATTTGTGTTGCTCTGAGACACTGGAAAACAAGCAATTGAAACTGTAAAATTGAAATGAAATTATACTTTTTTTTTTTAAAAACAGATTGGTATTTTTAATGATTTAGATAGCCTCATCTGGGCTGCAATACAGGGGAATTGGAATAATTGGGTGAAGGTAAGTAATTTTTAGAGTGATGTGCATTTTTAATGCGCTTGGTTTAAGATGTGGATAACGTGTGGATGGGAATCTATTGAAAAGCAGTCTGTATAAAAGTCACAAAAAATCCACAGCACATTTTTCCCAAAAACGATTCGCATAGGATAATCCAGGTGTGAGCATTACAATCCACTTGGATTTAGATCTGTATGTAACATGGATTAGTTAGTAAAATTAGTTTTTAAAAATATCATCATTATCTACTAAGCATGAATTCTGTAACACACTTGGCTTTAGATCTGAATTTCATTTGGATGGGAATTATTAGAAATTAGTTGCTGTAAAACATTAAAAATCAATTCAGTTAAAAAATACTAATTCTTTTAGCATGATCTAGAAGGCATGCACTTGATAACACATTTGGTTTTAGATTTACATGTCATACGGATGGGAAGCTATTAAAAAAGGAAGTTTCTTTAAAAAATAAAAAAGTTTTTGCAAAAGTGACAGAAAGAGTACAGTACGTGTGATCTAGGCATAATGCACTCAAGCTATTAAAATTAGATACTCATTTAAAACATTTAAAATATTATTCCAAAAAGGAATTTATTAGGATGGCCGAGAAGGCCCGCATATTATAATGCACTTGATTTTAGATCTGTTTGTCATATGGATGTAAGGCCGTTAAAAATTACGTAATTTCAAATTAAAAAAACAGGACCCTTTGTCCAAAAACAAAGGCAAAGAAGGCACGAGCTTTAAATGATCTTGGGTTTAGATTTGCTAATAATTTGGATGGGAGGCTATTTAAAATTGGATATGGCAAACAAAAACAAAAAAACGAAATCCAAAAAACAATTATGACTAAGACTCGTGTTATGACTGTTTCAGTTTATGGTGCACTTGGTTTTACCTCTGCATGATATATTGAGGATAAGCTATTGAAAATGATATGACATTGAAAATAATTAAATATACAAAACTTTTTTTTAAAACTGTTTCTGTAGCATATAGTCTGGTAGGTATGAGATTAATAATGCAGCTCGTTTTAGATCTGTAAACTTGCGCCAAGAAAAACGTATGAAAGCAACAGAATTGTTTTCCAAAATGTTCGTCATGTGGATGGGGACATTATTGATAAATGTTTGTTGTGATATTCACGGGAAATTTATGCACATTGCACTTGACGGTCCTTCATTTTGTTTTCTTATTGTTTGCACGCCAAATGTCCTGTTCTAAGTTGCAAATCAGAAGTAAGTAGCGCGAAATTCACATGACACACCGCTACCTATTTGTTCACCGACAGGTGAAAGCTAACTCTTTTTAAACAAATAAAAGGTGTTATCATTTTAGGTGAAATTTTAAGTGAGATTGTGGGAAATTGGCGTTTAAATTTCTGCTGGTTGCAGAAATATCCTTGCAAGGTATTTTTGTTCTAACCATAACTGAATTGTGCGGAGCTGGTAACTGTTCTTAAATATGTTTTGAGAGATTTTCTTAACCCTTCTAAGGTCACGTTGTGTATGCCATGAAGAATCTGGGTCCCATTTTCACAGCCCAGTACTTTTATTTTCTATAATTAGATGTATGGAAATTAATTGATTTAGAGTTTACATATGTAATTGATTAAATTATAGACCGACAGATATAAACCAGTGAGGTCCTAATGCCGAAATTGTCGATGCCTGAAACTAACATGTTTCTCGGAGAGTTTAAAAGCAGAGGAAGTAGCAACAGGCAAATTCTCCGCTGTGGTAAAATAAGTTGAATTTGGAGAGGAACCAGGTGTGGGGTTGCGAACCGCTGACTCACCTCGTTTGTCTGTCGCAGAAGCACCGAGAACACGGGTACAGAGAACTGTCTGAAAAATATTCCCCGATCTTTTGCTGCCATTTGTCTTTAATATGGGCGTCATGTTTGTGTACTCATTTGCTGTATCTATGAAATAACAGGTGCATATTATTCATTTTCCTTTTGTTTTATACAGGGATATTACTGGTGCCCAGTAAATATCAGTCCTGTCACAGTTTTGAAGAGCTCAACTGGAGATCTGAGGTACTGTTGCATTTATTTTATGCATCCTTTGTAAACGATCATAACACAGAATATTACCCCCCTCCCCCCTGCCCCCTCCCCCAGACACACACACGCAAAGACACACTTTCATGAATGAAAGAACTACTGTTTCACTAAGGTCTCTGCAAGAATAAGTGTTCTGGTTTGCCGAACAGAACATGTATGGCTTGGGTATAGACATTCAAATTATTTAGCAAGACTGAGCTTTGAAGCGATTCTGTGCTTGCGTTCATAAATGATAATGGGACTGACAGATGGAACTGAATAAACCTCAGTCTGATGTCCTTTTGGAAACTAAGTGGGCAGCATTTAGCCACAAAATCTTCTAAATACGTGAGCATTTCACATATTGTACACGTCAACAAGGCTGCTGAAACAGTGCTGAGCTTAATTACAGCGGAGTGCACTGCATGTTGGGTAATTAGGACAGGGAAGGCGTCGTAATCATTCCTAAACATAGCCCTCATTAGGAGGAGAAATTAAGAATGACAGAATTATCACAGTGTAAAAAAAAAAAGGTTTGCAAAAACTTGTTTTGACTTGTTAATGGGAATCAGGATTGTTGTTTTGACAGAGCGAATGACACATGTTTTCAAGGCTGTTCAGTTATGTTCTCGTACTTGTTGGTAAGGGAAGTGTGTATGTGTGTGTTCACAATCTTCTCACATTGTCAGAGCTTTGTTCCAAAATGAAGATGAATTTCACTTGTGAATAGTAAACATAGTCTCAGTCCTGAGTTGGCACAAAAGTCATGCTTAAAAGTGATAAAATGTGCAAGGAAGCAAAATAACTTTGGAACAGATGTGATTGAATGAACAGCCCCGTACGCTTGTTTTCACAGCTGTCATACTGCATTATTCAGAACGGCGGAAAAATATTTCTTTAATTAGGAAACACGAATGCATTTGGGGTGGGGGAGTTAGCGCTCTGTGTTGTAAATAAAGTGTCCTCCTACCCTGTCAAAACGCATCACTACCCTGGCCTGTATATATAGTGAGTGGGGGGGACTGCAGTCAACTCTGACCAATGCCGTGACGGGAGATTCGCGTTAATTCACCATCAATGGACGCAATTCGAATGCTTGTTTTGTCGTGTCCTCACCGGAGGGCATTCGATTTAAAGAGAGGCGTATTTTGAATGCGGCAACAGGACACAGCTTTACGTAACCGATTTCCCGGCCGAGGACGTCATGCGTCAATTTAATTCGCAGGGAGGGAGAACAAGAGATGTGATAAAGCGCTTTCTTTTGAGCAAACAGTCGTCCCGCTTCTGTTTCGGCTTTTTTTTTTGTCCGCCCGCGAATGAAATTCGTTCCGAGTAATCATTTTTCGGACCTGTGTTTGAACTAACAAAACGCTTTATTTCTGCAGAGGTGACCGCTTCGAAAATTGAACTCTCATTTTGTCGAAATTATTTTTTTTCCCTACCTCCGCGGTTGCCATGGCGCGGGCCGTCTTGTTTTTTATGCGTTTACACATGAGGCTGTGGGACAGAATGCCAGACTGCTACCTGTACCTCAGATAGAGTTTGAGTGTTGCTACTGTACTACTGCAAAGCACTGTGCCTTACCATGCAGCCCTGCCCTAGAGCTGTCACTCGGCCCTGCCCTAGTGCTGTCACCAAGCCTCGCCCTAAAGCTGTCACTCGGCCCTGCCCTAGTGCTGTCACCAGGCCCTGCCCTAGTGCTGTCACCAGGCCCCGCCCTAGTGCTGTCACCAGGCCCCGCCCTAGTGCTGTCACCAGGCCCTGCCCTAGTGCTGTCACCAAGCCCTGCCCTAGTGCTGTCACCAAGCCCCGCCCTAGTGCTGTCACCAAGCCCCGCCCTAAAGCTGTCACCAGGCCCCGCCCTAGTGCTGTCACCAGGCCCCGCCCTAGTGCTGTCACCAAGCCCCGCCCTAAAGCTGTCACTCGGCCCTGCCCTAGTGCTGTCACCAAGCCCCGCCCTAAAGCTGTCACTTGGCCCCGCCCTAGTGCTGTCACCAGGCCCCGCCCTAGTGCTGTCACCAGGCCCCGCCCTAGTGCTGTCACCAGGCCCCGCCCTAGTGCTGTCACCAGGCCCCGCCCTAGTGCTGTCACCAGGCCCCGCCCTAGTGCTGTCACTCGGCCCCGCCCTAGTGCTGGCACCAGGCCCCGCCCTAAAGCTGTCACCTGGCCCCGCCCTAGGCTGTCACCCGGCCCTGCCCTAGTGCTGTCACCAAGCCCCGCCCTAAAGCTGTCACTCGGCCCTGCCCTAGTGCTGTCACCAAGCCCCGCCCTAAAGCTGTCACTCGGCCCCACCCTAGTGCTGTCACCAGGCCCCACCCTAGTGCTGTCACTAAGCCCCGCCCTAAAGCTGTCACCAGCCCTACCTGAACCTCATCAGCCCTAGTAGGGCTGTTTTAACACAGAATGGCATGTTCTGAGTGGGAAAGGTGTTGCAGTTCTGAGCAGCATAGCAGCCAATCTGTTGGACCTACCCTGTCAACCTAAGTGTAACCAATTGCCACTTTGCATTAGAACATTCTCAATTGGTGAATGAGTGCCTTTTGACTCTGAAGCATTAATGGCAAGTAAGGTCAATCGTTGGATGGTTCGTGGGTTGAATACTTGTTGTGAGGATCTGTACGTTGCTGCTGCTCTCTGTAAGCTCTGGTAAAGCTCTCTTTCAGCTGATTTGACCTCTGACCCCTGACCCCTGACCCCAGACTGTCATCTGGTGCATTGAAATGGCGGCATGGCTTGATGTTACAACCCCAGCACGCACATGTGTATATGCATCCATTTTAGGCCTTGCAAACAAGGTGTGGGGACCCTTTAGCCAAATCACTTCCTGAAATGAAGCACTTAAGTGACAAGACACAGTTTGGTGGCTGTGACTGCTGGAATTTTCCCCCCCTTGCTGTATAAATGTAGGTCCTCCCATTCCACAGCAATGTATGTTATTGGAGAGGATTCAGGCTTCCGTTTCGTTGATTCAGATGGAATATTACAATTCAACAAACGTCGATTATGAAAGCATTCAATTTTAGCTTACATCATATTATTCTGAAAATTAAGGCAGGTGGGTCAATAACCTAAACTTTCAAATGAAAAGTTCATTAAGCATGCTTACTTAAATATGCAAAAGTTGCAGTATCGATTGAAAGAGGTTGAACAGACCTAATGTTGCTCGTCTAATGGCGAGTTTCCTTTTTGTCTCCGGCTGGGTAGCGCATCGTCCTGGGAGCTGTCCATGGTGCTTAATTCCGCAAGACAACTCTTTTTCCCAAATGTCTGAAAGAAAGCGCAAAGAACTACGTCGGGTGAACTGTCACCAATAGGCTCTGGCCAACCAATTTCGGTCTCATCACAAAAACAAGAATGTCAAAATGTGACGTAACTAGGTTCTGACTAGTGCTGCTTCTGGAGAGCAGTCTAAATGGATATATTTTCAGTTGAATAGCTATTATCGTGGTCGGAGGGGTTAAATACAAGAGAGCAAGTGATAAAAAAGACGGTCTGGACGAACTTCTCCCAGTGAAGGGACGAAAAGAACTTTGTCGTTTCTTTTTATACTACCAAAAGTAACTTTGGAAGTGGGTAAGTTTTCTTTTTTATTTAAAAAAATGTTTTTCAGTTGAATATTTCGATCGGCAAGCCTTCGCAATTTAAAAAACAGTTGTTTTATCCTTATGTTATAAGACAAATTTCATAATATTTTATATTGCCTTACACCTATCCTTTTTAAAATACGCTTTGGTACAACATGAGCACGTGCAACCAATGCAGTTGGCTTTACCTTTTGGAAAGTGTGCAAAATTGTATAGATCGCTTCATGAAAGCAAATTTAACATCCATTATTTTTCTGTACGAACTGATCGATTGTTTTTGGTACTTGAATCCCTTGGTCCATTTACAGTGCATGTTTTTTTCTTGGCGTAGGAATTATGCAGTGAGTAAATTCAAACAAGTATAACAACTTTTAAACCGATTTACTGCCGTCCGTGTTCCAGATTATATGGAGGGGTTCGGGCATAAGTTTTGTGCAGAGTATTGCATTTTTCAAAACACGGCTCTCCGTTTCAGTTGCTGTGCGTTTACAATTTCTGTAGACAAGCAACGTAGTTACAGATCCCCAAACCAGTCCCCTTCTCGTGAGCGCGTGGATATAACAGAGGTCTTTTGTTGACATTGTTCCGACAGCAGTTTGCCGTCGTTTCTGCTAACAGTCTTTGCCATTTAAGTAAATACATAGCTTGCCATTTAAGTAAATATATAGCTTGCAATTGCGTTTTAGTTATTGCCTAAAACTGTTGTATAAACTCAACCGTCGAAGGACAGAAGTTGTTTAAAATGCATAAACTCACTAATAAACTAATAAGAGGCAAAAGTGCTGAGGACTTAAACGCATTCGTTCTAATTGTATTGGTTTGCCAAATCAACTTCATTGTGATAGCCTGATTATTTTTCTGATTAATGCACCAAATTTACATCTGATGCCGCAGAAAAAATCTCAGAATTAAGCCGTCTAATACATTTAAACTTGCGTGTTAATTTACTTTAATCTGGATTAATTTATTTTATGGAGGCATTCTTTGTATTATTTATAACAGACAAAAAAAGAAAGAAAATGCCTAATCAGATTTCGCTGTCATTAAGGTTTCGGAATTGTTCAGCATTTGTGTGGTTCTCTCTCTCTTTAGCCAACGCAGCCAGGACAGTATGACGTCATGTACGAGATGCCTTGTCTTTTCCGCCGTCCTGTGTGCGCAAATTTCCAGTCTCTGCTGCAGACTGTATACCAGTGAATCGACCTTGGTCAAGAATGCTGTTCTCTCGGGCACCCAAAAGAGCGAGCAAAACAGCGAATTGCTACCGGACGAACGGGCCGGCTTCTTCCTCCCCGGAGACATCATGTCCTCGGTGGAGTCCCGACAGAAAAGGATGTTTTTCAGCAACAAGTACCACATCCGGACGCAGCAACGCGGTAAGGTGTACCAGAACAGCGCGAAGAGTGACCATTGGAGCAAGTTCACCCTCTCGCTTGACGTTCCCACCACACTGATGAATATTCTCTTCAACATCGCTAAGACTAATACCCTGCGCGCGAAGGCGGAAGATAACGCGCGCTTGATGGCACGGATCGGAAAACGAAAGTGACGTCGGTTTATACTATTGAGTCGTGTAAAGCAGCTCAATTTGTCTTGTAATTATTGGCCTACTTAAATTGCACAGGTGATCTACACGATTGTATTAATGAACTATGCTCATTCACGCTGCTGATGTTTTGCTGAGTTCCCAGTCCTCACTTGCTTTCTTGCTCTTGTATGTACAATGTTTAAAACAAATATACTAACTAATGTAGTCTTTAATAATTTGAGTTGCTTGATTTTTATAACTGCGTTGCCTAGGCACGTGTACATCCAGTCCCTGTTAATTCTAATATTGCTGTTACCGAAATTATGCTGTATATAATATAAATTGGGCTATATACGCTAAATGTCTAATCAGGAATGGTTTTTTATCTTTAAATTGTGTTATGATTTGTATATCTGTGTGTGGGCGTGAGTGTGTGTGTGAGAGAGAGAAAGAGAGAGAGCCTGTGTTTGTGTGTATGTTTCCGAGTGGATTTTTGCATGCTCTGTGTATTTGTGTATGTGAGTGCATGGACACATGCCCGTGTGCGTGTGCGCGTTTGTATGTGCAATGTTTAAAACAAATATAGAAACAAAAAAAAACATTATGATAATCAAGCAACTAAATTATAAATTAATTTAGTTGCTTGATTATTATAATTGCCTGCATAGCCTCCGTCTGTGTACATCCAGACTCGGTTAATTATAATATTGCGGTTTCCGAAGTTATGCTATAAATGGGCTGTATGTTATAAAAATGCAATTGGGAATGTTTCTGTTTACTTTAAATTGTGTAATAGTTATATAATAAAATCAGACTTGATATTTGATTTTGAATGATTCCGATGGCGTTTAAGTAACGCGTGTACGTTCCCGAGACTTCTTCACTGAATTACGCGCGGACATGGATTAAGTCTAGTCCAGGACTAATTTTTCATTAAAGATCTTCATTGAATTTTTCTTTTAGTCTTGATTTAGGAACAAATCCTTGTCTGGGAACCTAGCCCTAAGTCTTACTTCCAGCCAAAGTGTAATATATTTTCTGCTACACTTTTTTTCCCCAAATGTTCCATTATTCACAGTTAAGAGTGTCCGCCCTGTTTCTTCGCCACAGTTCTCGCCTGCCAAGCGCCATTCGCGATTGAAGTGCTGCTTGTCGTTTTCCATGCTTTAATGAGCTGCAGCGTACTGCCCTGCTGTAGAGGCGCTTTATTTCCAGCAGAGGGAGCCAAACCCCTGGTATGTCGTGTCCCTCCGTGATTCCGGCACTTAGCAGATTCAAGCCAAAATGCGCGAGCCCAGTTGAAATCAGAATGTCAGTTTAAAGGCTACCGCAGTTTAAAAAGATGTTACTTTAAACGTGTATTTTACATATATTGATTTCGAGTCTTGATTTGAAATCTGATCCTTTAGATGATTCCCTGTCTTGAGCTAACAGATTACTCCACGGACATGGGGCGCTGTTTGAGAAAGACCAGCTGCCCTGCTGTGTTTCCTCTGGCCCGAGTGATGACTCGACGTGATGCATCATGGGATCGTAGTGCATGGGTGGGCAGGTGGGGCACCGATAGCATGGGGGCAGGCCTGTGCAACCCTGTAAAAGTGAGAGGGGAGGGGCTGTTGGAGGTACAGTATGGACCGGTGCCTAATGCTCTCCTTTAATCCTTGGTGGGGGTGGGGGTGGGTGTCGGGGTGTGCTATCACTAACGTTTAAAGCTAGTCAGATGCTGTGACAGCCTATTGGAAGAGGCTAAATTTCTCGCTCCCTCGAACTGTGGCAAAAATCCATGATACTCTCCTCCAAATATGGCTGTCCGGTGCGCTACATCACCCTATAACATTTCACAGGTCTTTGGTTCTCTTCCGTTGGGCACTCAAACAGTTTTGGCAAAATAGTTACCCCATTTGAGGCATTTAAATATCTATTTAATACTTTTATTACATGCAGCAGTTTGTGCTCTGTCCTGCTAGTTGCCAGGTATCCCACGATGCCTTTGGGCAAGAGTGGGCCGTCCCACAGTGGAGCGTGCCACGCTATGGGATGTTTTGTCAGGGGGAAAAGCGGGACTTGGAGCTGATAGCGGGAGCCATTTTAAGCCTCTTCTGCAGAAGCCGGTCTCACGGAGATAAAGCGGTAGTCGCAAGGGCGTGCGGAGGTTCTGTTTGAGAGGAGCGGTTTACCTCTGGACGTGTCCCTGAACCCCCCCCCCCCCCCCTCAGGAGGGAGGGAGGGAGGGCGCTCGTAACTCCTCAGGACAGAGACGAGCGGGGAGAGAGCCGGTCGCGTTCCTTCTGTCCGTGTTAACCCAAGTTATTAAAAAAGTGTGTGTGTGTGCGCGTGCGTGTGTGTGAGAGTGTGTGCACATTTGTGTGTGTGTGTGTGTGTGTGTGTGTGTGTGTGTGAGTGTGCTGTGTGCCGTGTTGTGTGTGTGTGTGTGTGTGTGTGTGTGTGTGTGCATGTGTGTGTGGCAGTTTTGTGTGTGTGTGTGTGTGTGTGTGTGTAACTTCAGAGAAATCACTCTGACATGTTGAGCCACAGGGCACGGTGCTCTGGGGTACTTGCAGGTACATAAACAGAACGAAAAGGCAGGAGGCCGAGCTCCTCTCAGATAAGAGACATTCCACAGACACATTCCGCACGGAGAGCGAGATTAAGGCCCTCTCCTCCTCAGGCTGACCAACCTCCCCCCCTACACCCCCCCCCCTTCAAAGTACAAAAACAACCTATCCACCTACTACAATCAAACCACCTCTCCCACTTAAAGAAACTGCCACACATGCACATACATACATTAAAAAGTCAACGGTAAAGTCCGCTTTTTAGAGTGAGTGGCTACATTGTCCACATTGTATCTCTTCTAACTTCCAAGAAAGGGTTAGAAAATTACGGTAATGGTGTTTGGAGTCTCCGGGAACACCTTCTCGCCAAAGGTTTCCTGCCTGCTTTCCCTTTCATCAGCCTGAGGATACATTTTGTCAGCTGACGTTTGATTTGTCCTGCGAGCCTGTGTCAAAGGGCGTTTGAAGAGTCGGGCTTGTTCATTGGTCAAGAGAGCCCGTGTCAATTTAGGCAACTTGGTCACCCTTGCAGTGGGTTTCATTAATTGTGTAATATTTAGAATTATATTATTGTGCTGACGCATTAGAAAATAAACATGCTTATTTGTAGCATGTCGTATGTGGAAGAAAGATTTGAAACGGATGATGGCACATATGCCTTAGCATGTTATATAAATATTTGTGCACATCTGTAATAAATTGGTTCGGCAGGACATTTTTTTGCCAGGCGTAGGGGAGGCACTATAGATACTACCCTCAGACAGCAATGGAAATTTACTGAAGAAATTCCTTTAGGGTGAAATATGATTTACTGTTTGACCCTTTATGAGAAAACGGTGCCCTGTATACCCTGTTGCAAAGAGAGATGATGCTAATGCACTGATCTCATTATAGTCTATGTATGGGGGTCTGTGGTCTGGTCCCACCAATGCCAGTGTTGACTGGCTGGTAGCCACACTTAGCGGCACGTGATTGGACGTAGCGTCGGTCTGGGATAGGGAGTGTCCAGGTCAGCAGGGATCTGCGTTTCACCGCTCTCCGGCGACCCCTGCTGGCCGGTCGGGTGCCTGCGAGTCTGCCTGTTGAGACGCGTGTGAAGCAGGGCGGCAGACCCCCCGAACGCTGTAGCGTAGCGTGGGTATTCGTGATTTCCTTTCGATCGCCAGCCAGTTAAGGTCTGGCAAACTATGTGTGTGGAGCCCTTTAGCCGGTCAAAGGCTTAAATCACTAGCGCTGAGAGACAGGACTGGAGGTTGACGCCCCTGGTGCAAAATGTCTTCCTCTGACTGGCGTCTGTGCGAGCCGGACTTGAGGGCTGCGGTGGGGGAAAGAGAGCTTGCTTGTCTGCGCCGCCCTGAATCGATAGCCAGGGGTCCAGGTATGAGCGCTGATATTCAATTTGGTATTCCAAATCAGAGAAAAAGGGGAGGTGTAAGACCAAACTGATGACGAAGGGCAGCTTTTGAAGTGCTCCAAAGAAAATATAACTTGAACAATTTCGACAGTTTTCCTTTGACTTCCCGTCCATTTGTCCTTGTGGCTGTGTCTTGAGTCTCAGTGGTATTGAGTTCCTGTGGACTCCCATTGGCCCCCAGCTTCTATCGTATTAAATTGTCGGATGCGTCAATCGCGCTACGGCGCGCCTTCCTGTGATTGGACGAGCTGGGTTCGGCGGCGCCCCCCGATTGGCCGTTATTATTGTTTCTCCCGCATCAGCGGGGCCCCGGGGCATTGCGTCAGGGCGCAGACTGGAAGTCCGCCCTGGCGCGCTCACGCCCCCACGCCCCGTTTCCTCCCATAGAGACGCAGCGCTGCCCACTTCCTGCGCCGCGCCCACTCTGTGAATAAACACCACGCTTCTCCTTCCTGCCGGCCCGCCCGGCCCTGCACCGCCACCACGTCGCTCACAGGACACGCTAAAAATAACACACACACACACGCGTGCATACTCATACACTCACACACACACGCGTGCATACTCATACACTCACACACACACGCGTGCATACTCATACACTCTCACACACAGACACACACGTGCATACTCATACACTCACACACACACACACAAAAACACACGCACAAACATACACAAATACATATAAACATATGCACAAACACACACACATGCATGCATACACTCATACACTCACACACACACAAATACACATGCACACACACACACACACTTGCCTACACTCACACACACATACTCACACACAACCACATACGCACATACATACCAAATTGAACACACACACACACACACACACACAACTTCGTACATGCGAAACCAACACACACACACACACACGTGACGCCGGGGCCTCGGGGGGGAGGGGGTCACCGCCGGGGGCCATTGTGCTGACCCCCATCCTTCTCCAGGGCGGGGGGCGGCCGCGTCACCTTCCCATAAAGCTCACAGCCAAATCCTTCCTGAGAAAGATGGATGTCCACGTCCAGCCCGGCTTTACCCAGCTCTGTTTCCCCTCAGGGCTTAAAGACCCCCCGCCCCCGCCCCCACCCCTATAATGTCCGAAACTCCCGGAGAAACTTCCATACCTGTAAAGCATGATCCCCCTGGAACTCACTTGTGCCGATCACAACAACGTTTTCAGTGTCCGAGCGTTTCTATTTGACTTCAAAACGCGATTCAAACGCTTGTGATTCAAACTTGAAACGTGATTAAAACACTCCTGATTCAAACGCAAAACGTGATTCAAACACTTGTGATTCAAACTCGTAACATTAATGAAACACTTCTGATTCAAAATCGAAACATGATTAAAACACTCCTGATTCAAACTCAAAACGTGAATCAAACACAGTTCAAGCCTTTCAGAGTTCTGCGGGGTAAATTTGTTTCTCGGTGGTGTTTCTCCAGAGGACACTGGCTAAATCGTTAATGCACAATGCAGTGATCTCTCGCATCTAACCCGATTCTCCTACAGTAATGAGAAAAGTGTGATGCATATGAGAGAAATTGGAAACAGACCGTTGAATATACAGCAGGTCAATTATGGCTTCAACCTGTGTGCTCCATTCAATAATATTTCCTATTTGTGGATTGTGTTATGCATTCACACTTTACTATATGTTTATATGATGCACACACTAGATCCATTCGGATCCACCAGGATTCGTTTTCCATGCGTGCACACACGAGCGTGTTATGGAACCATTTTGGTGGCGAGTTGAATCCCTTTTAGCCGTTTCTTTTCCGATTGACCAAGCAATACTTCAGGCTTTTCTCAATCCTAGTGAGTTGTTTGAGCCCCAGTGGACATTTCTGTAATATATTCTCCCAATAGAAAACCCAAGACCCTTTCGTATGTCTTGGTACAGTGTAATGGTGCCTAAAAGATTATTCAGACCTGACCCTGGATGGCCGCAGTGCCTGGTAGCTCAGATTCTTACTGTATCACGCACTGTATTCACTGCTGTTGCCATGGCAGCATAATTGCGGGTAATATACGGGCAACAGTCTCAGCTAACCCTGAACTCTCCTAAGGAGCCCCCGGTGAACGCAAAAAAAGTCTTTCCCAGCACCCCCCACGCTCCTCTGTCTCAGATATTGCTCCAAAACCTGATGACCAATCACGAAGCCCGAACGGCGCAGATAGAAACAGCCCTGTGGCAGCGTAAAATGAATGGTGCCAGGTGTGAGGTAGCGGATTCCCAAGACCTCTAGTTTAATCTCTGTCCATTTTTCAGCACTTAAACGCGGTATTCCTGGCAGGTGGAAACACACTGTTGCTTCTTTAAATGCCGCGAATGTAAACCAGTTGTCGTTCGCGTGCCGCAGAGCACATTATTGGCCTGGGATGAAGGGGGTGACCTGGTCGGTGTTCAGGCTAGTGCAGAAGGGGATTGTGGGTACAGAGTGCGAGTAAGCAGAGGGATTCCCCGGGGAGAGGCACCGCTTGGTACTACGCGGCTGATAACGAGGTGCAGTGTACTGTGTCTAGCGTCTCCCGCATAGGACCTGTCAGCAGTGTCTTATCGCCCGCATGTGAGCAAACACGTACACTCTCACATCATGTGTACCCACACCGTAGCTACGCGTGCATGGACGCTCAAGCACACTACACGTATACCCACCGTTACACTTTATCTACAGCATGGGCACACACACGCGCTATTACACACAGCTGTTTAACACGAGAGGATTCCATGTGTGAGTTCCAAACGTTCTTTTTAGAACCCTTGTTGGAACCAGAACTTAAATACCTGGTTAAGGTCAAAGATGCGTAGTACATGAATTACACTCTCGAAACACACTTCCTTGTCTAGTTAAGGATAGTATTTGTGTTACTTTCAACAGTAAAATTTGTAACACACAAATTGTTTATTTGTAAAACAAAAGTATAGTAACTTTGCAACAAAATGTGTTAAAAGTAACACAAAAGTAGCAACACAAAAAGTATGTTGGATGGTAACCCATACGTTTTGAGTGTGTATAACTTCAATCTTGTGTTAAAGAAGATGCTTTGCTAAACAGCAGAAACAACTCGTGGTACTATTGTTAGACATATTCATATTATCCAATTTATATGATATATATGTGAATGAATGAATGATGTAGCTATAGCCTGTTAGTCAGTTTTAGCCAAACAGAACAGATACAAAATGCACGAGCCAAATGTAACCTAATTTTACGCATGACCCGCTGAATGTAATTTTTGGCACAAACTTTAATTGCTGCAGCTGTTAAGTAAGCCTGTAGAGGAGACAGTGGGTGGAGCCAGGGCACGTGCAGGCAGTAAAAAATTAGCTATTGAGTTGATGCGCTTTTCGTCCGCGTGACGCTGTACTCCACAATTCTGCATTGCATGACCGTTAGTAATTAAAATACTTAATCGGTCTATTGTAACTTAATACATTGAAGCGTGTTTTCAGAATGTTCCAATTAGTTGTTTGCTTCTTGATTCCACAATAGTGGTGCAAATGAAGACTAGGCCTTTCTCCTGTCTTCAAAGACTGACAGCTCGGCTGTAATCGGTATAGTAAGAAACAAGGGACCGAAGTCCTTCTGTCTTTCTGTCAAATTAATTTTCTCCTCCAGATTTTGTTTTGTTTTGTTTTGTTTTCAGTTCTTTTTTTCTTTTGTTTCTTTCCGTGTTTCATTTAATGGCTCTGTGTCGTATAGCTCTACTTAAATTAACTTAAATGCACGCATTAACACATAGCCTGGCTGTTCGAGGACTTTCTTCCAACAAAGCCTCAAGCTCGGAGGATGCTTTTCTGTTTTGTGTTCGCTTCAATGACGTCTTACCACTGGAATGTTGCTACTTGAGGACCTCCAGCTCCGAGTCAATTGTCGCCTTTAAAACCAAGCCAGCACCGGGCGCAAGAGCCTAATTCTAATTCTTTTGAAAATCAAGACGTCTAATTGGTTGGCAAAAATATCGCGATCACAGCGCTCTGTGGCCTCTCAAATCCGTTAAATGTAGATATCATCCCACAATGTGCAGGTGTGAGAAAAAAACTTGGATTTAACATTTTGCTGCCCGTCGAAAAATCAAGATATTCGGCTATTTCGCATCAGTTGTATGGCTTGTAGTCGATGCCATAGCACAAATATGGTGTAAATATATCAAATACGGTGTAGGCTATACTAAACCAATTAAGTTATTAAAATAGCATTTATCACGATGAGGACTTGACCCTAGCCCCGCAGCGATTGGCACTGCGTTTCTGGGCGCGGAGGTAGAGAGAAGAATACGCCCTGGCATTCCTCAAATGCCCCCGCTATTGTCGGCGTCTAATGAACCGGAGAAGAGAGCGGACGCACTGCTCCGGGGGCGGAGGGAAAAATCCATCGAAACGCGGGGAGTGACTGAGCTAACGGGACAGGAATCCCAAAAGTGCGGATTGATAGAGCGCCGCTGCCGGCCCGTGCGGTCATCAAGCCGGAAGATCACGTCTTTGCGCCACAAAAATAATAGCCCCCGTGCTCTGACTCAGGTGTAGGCTACTTGGATGCGACCGCAGGTTTACCTGACTGAGGAGTTTCAAAGTACATTTTAAACGGTGTTTCAAAAAAGGAAAACTTTATTTTAAGTTTTAAAACAGTATTGCGCAATCATTCTGGATTGTGCGTTCATTTTCCACACCATTGCCATAGTTACTATGCATCATAAATTGTGATTCATGATTGATTGATTGTTCTATCGATTGATCGGTCGATTGACTGAAAAATGTATAAATTAATTTAGTTGATAAATTATATTGTTTAATGTTCCTCATGCTGTGTGAGATTTGATGATGCAATATTGTTTCCCGTGGACACTTAACAGATTATATCAGAAGTAATTTAGTCACCGTCGGTTGTGCTAGGCCATTTTGCTTGGATTTCCATCTTGGTAAGTGTTAAAACATTAAAATAATTCTTACATTCTGATTACTCTTCGTACAGAATCATTGGTAGCCTACTCTATCATTAACTCTGTATGCTCATGATATTATGCCAGTCCATTTTGAACCGGGAGAATTAATATCAGACATGCTGCTGCACTCTTAATTTTCACGTTCGTCTCTTTAAAGGAAGAAGTTGCGGCATGTAGGTGATCTGCTGAAGACAGAGAAGCTGTGCGTGAATGTCAGGATCAAGACTTCTCCGCACTTTGTTTAGGACCCGCGTCCCTCCTCCACGCGGTTGCCGGGGAAATGAGGTAATGACTGTACCAGCACTGCGGCTGGTGTAATCTGGATTTAATAACCCCGCGATGGAGGTGGTGGTGGGAGGATGGGGGGGGGGTGTCATGAGAGAGGATCCTCGTCCTCTCTCTCTCCTGTAAAAACACTGCATTCCTGCGACCAGCTGCCGGGATTTCAGCGACGGCTTCTCCAGTCGTACGCGCACGCTCACGCGCGCGCACGTGCGCCTCGCCCTGTGAACCCACCTCCAACCCAGCAAAGCCCTATCTGACACAGAACAATTGTTTGAACCGATTCACCCCTTCATAAGTGCTCGTGTGTCGTAGAATTGTAGTATATAATTTAATGGCTAACGACCGATAGCCCATGCTAACAAAAGCATGCGCAGTTAACTGGAAATATGAGCGTGGCTAAAACCATGGTATATATCGTACTAAATAAATGTCTGAGAACCAGTCTGTGTTCTCAGATTGTTCACTTTTAACCAGCACGACGGAGTACATGTACAAAAAAACAGCTTTTTCTTTCTTCTTACAATTTATTTGGGAGCTAGTGATACTCTTTGAATGTCAGATCCCAGTAATACTAAAGGTTCATCGTGATGTTACCTTTAGTATTGATGTTACAATTGAGAATTCTGGGAATTTTATTAACCATTAGTGTAAAATTATTTAAATGTAAAACGTCATCTTATGTGGAGTAGCTGCGTTACCATTCTGATTTCCGAAACACAAACAGTAAGGGTCTTAAAGTAATTGTAATATAAAGAGTCTTCCAGAGGTTTAATGTACTTGGTGAAATATGTTGAATTTAATATTACATTACATTCATTTAACAGATCCTCATAGTGATTGAAGTCCATCACCTGATTAATATGGGCAATTGGTAGACATCGCTCCTAACGTTCCCATGGCAGCAAGTAAACGGCACTAGAGCACAGGTGCAAGTTAACTGTGCTAATCAAGAACCAAAGAGCAAGAATCAAGAACATTCATAAGAACATGAATATCAAGTCATAAGAAAAGAAGCATAAAACCACAGAAGTACCTCAAAAACAATAAAAGTAATGTGAATAGATCTCAATCTTCATTACTCTTTGTAACGCCACTTAATGCCACCGTAAAGTCACTTTACAATACGGAAAACGCGTCATTCACCATGATTGGCGTAACCCCGTCACCCTTGCTCAAGAATCAAGGGTAGATAATGCGCATAAGTCACTTAACACCCTTTTAATATTACAGTTGAGTTCAGATAGATGAATCACAAATAAAATAGGTTCCACGCTAGTGAGGCAGCCATTAATGATTTTTTTTTTAAATTAGCCTACTTATGCGTTTTGCATTTACTTATTTAAATGTAACCAATTTTAATTTTGACGGGTTTGGTACTCGCTTAGACGTCTGCAGTTCATTCAGTGAATGTTCTTGATTTGGAGATTACTTGCATTGTACAAATCAGTATTTAAAAACTGAGTTCCTTTATGCATTGTATGTAAATATTGACACAATACGACGCATTTCCGTGTGCCAATTGTCATGGCCACAGCCCCAAATGTCTTATGTAAAATTCCATAAGACATTTGGGACTGTGGCCCACAGAATGTGCCACCTATTTTGTTGTTCTTACTCTCTGGAATGTGAAATAACTAAGTTCTAATGTGTCGAAATTCTTGTTTTTGCGTCTTATTTTAAATATTTTTATTTTTGGCAGAATAAGTGAATTGTCTCGTGTCACCTGTAGGCCTATTTCAGATGTGTTTCTGGTAGATGATAGAAGGTCTGATGCCAGCTTGGTTTCCTAAACTTGCATTAACCTAGGGCAGACGGCTATCATTCACAACTGTTTGCTTTTCTTGCTCAAAATCCAAAAAGCAAACATTTCGGCAGTTGGCTTCATGTGGAGTTTTCCCAAGCACTGTGATGGTAAACCTATGACCGACTATATGTGTGTGAACCCAAGTTTTTGAAAATACTCTGAAAGTTGATTCTTTCGCTGTTTGATGTCATTAAAAATGTTTAAATCTACCTTTCGGTGAAAATATTTAATCTATCTCTGAAAATCTTTATTAAATTTATAAAACATGTTTTAAAATAGGCCTATGCATTAAAAAATAAGCATTGTCACAATGGAAGTCAGCGTGCCTGTTCAGTTCCGAAATCCAAGCTGCAGGAACATTCTGTCTATGAGAATTCTCTTTTGTTTTTGTTTGGGTAACAGAAAGGGTCCACCCGAGGTTTCCGATTGGAGCTCTTCTGATCTGGCGTGGTCGGCGCTCGTGACACTCTGCGGACAAGTGGGCAGTGCCACGCCAGAGCCGCGCGAGCAGCTGGATACTTGAAGAGCATTTGAAGGTTTGGTCCAGTCACGGGCTTTTCAGTCTGAAGCGAGTACAATACTGCCCCAGCTTCCACCAGCGGAGCAATGCTTGAATAGCGGCGGAGCGGGAGCCAGCGACAGCGGCTTACATTCAGCGGAGCCAAGGAAACCTGCAAAAAAAAAACCTTCCCCCAAATCCCCGAGTCGGAGAGCCCCGAAGAGAGGCGAGACACGCAAACAAAAGCATTCCTGGCTTTCAGCAAAAACAATAACATCGGGACAAAATCATTTACTTCAAATGCGAGTGCAAGGAGATTCCCGTAACTAACTGAATAGCGACGTGCTTCCCCGCATCTCCAGGCGCTTCATTTATACAAAATAAAAATTTAGTTGACCACCACGGATTCAGCGCGACACTGAACTGAATTTTAACTTTTTTTTCCGGGGGGAAACGAAGAAAGAAAGAAAAAAAAACAAAAATGCGTGTGATAGCCACTTTTCTTTTACTTGGTAAGTAATTCCTTTTTCCTTTCTCTGGATCCTTCTCTTATTCCGCTCTTTGTATTTTGGACTAGAATTCAACTTTTTACTTGAATGCCATTTCACTGAGGGATTCGTTAGTCTACTTGAAATTAGTTCTACCCTAATGCTTTCATTAGATTTGACTGGTATACGCAGTAAAATGTCCAGTGTTAATTCAACTCCAGCAGAGTACATACGAGTCCATTTGGTACCATATGTACTCTGTAGAACAGCACTGCAACAATTTGCTGTGTAGCCCTCTATCACAAGACACACAAGGCTACAATAATAATAATAATAATAATAGTAGTAACAGTATAATCCAATTATAAACAAAATCAAACCTGGAATGGATTGTTATTGAGCGTGGGACGTCAGGCTGATAAGAACACGGAATTCATACTGCACTTGTGTCCACTCCTGTAGAGCCAGGTGCAGTCGGTGATTGGGACCTGAGTGTTCGCTGCAGCGCACGCGTTTATTCTAATTAACGCAAAACTAACCGTTATTACTTGAAAGCTTTTCAAATGGCACAAAGGAATGGCGCGTGACCATGTGGTTTTTTTCAATGATGAAAGATGCTTATTATCAGGAAAATACAGGTATTGTTTCTGACTAGGTTGTTGTCCAGTTAAATGCATTGAAGGCTGTGAAATGTAATTGCTATAGCGTACCGTTGTATGATACATATTAGTATTTAATGAAGAGGCCGTTTTGAGAAAAGCATCCGTGACCGGATGAGAAGATACCCGGTGGTATGTGTATGTGAAGAAGGGGTCGTTGTTTTGGGAGGAAAAAAAAAACAAATGACCAGGCGGTAGAGTGGTACTGGGGGTGGGTGGTGAGAGGGGGTGTGGACGTGGAGAGATGAAACATCTGTCCGTCTGGTGACACGCGCGGAAAAACTTCAGCCGGGCCGTGGAAGTGCTGCAGCCGTACCGCTAATTAAGCGTTGCTGCTGACAGACGCGAAAGGAGTACTGTTATTTTTTAATTAGAGTTTCGCATCTGTCTATCACAAGGAAAACTCGCTGAGAATCATTTGCGCGTCAGTCCTTTCGAAGACATGTTATTACAAGGATCAACAGTGTCAGCGCAATCGTTAGAATTGCCGTTTCTATTCTTTTCTATTCTATTCTATAAATTGTAGGTGAAAGTAACTTATTCAACACAGGAGACTCTCTCTGGTCGTTTTACAATTTGTGTGCACCCAGATTAAATTTGAGATGTGTCTACTGTAGACAAAAATTATCCTTGTCCCATGAGTAGTTTGTATTAGCAATGCAAACTGGAACATTATAGATTTAAATGCTGTTATAAAATACGATTTAAATTTAAAGTTTTTTTGTATAAGTTAGCTAAATTAATCAGGTAAGAATTTTAAGTATTTTATAAATATTCTTAAAAATGTTTGAATTCTATACCGTTGTAAAACTTACAACAAATCCCGTAGCTTGAAGGAGACCCAAATCAGTGTTTTTGTGTTTAAAAGCTTGCACATCTTATACGTCGCTATAAACCAAAACAAAACCATTTTTATCTGAGTTTCTGTCTGTGATGCTGTTTTAATTGAATCTGGGGGGGGGGTGTGTGCCTTTATTGAACTTGCTTTGGGTCTAGGTAGATCTGGCCTTGCGTCCAACACCCCTAATTTTGGGACGTGGGGTGGACAGGAAGGGCCGCGGACATTAGTTTGGATCTGGGGTCTGATGCAGTGCACATTAACTCCGGAGAGAACAATGGTGAGGAAGAAACTGTATCAACTTGTCAGTTCCCATGGAGGGCGTGCCCTGTCAGTGAGGACATGGCCTTAGTCTCTCTCTCCTGGGACATAGACAGGCAGTACAACACTAGGGCCCTGTCTCTCTCTGTCCTGGGACATAGACAGACAGTACTACACTAGGGCCCTGTCTCTCTCTCTCCTTGGACATCGACAGACAGTACTACACTAGGGCCCTGTCTCTCTCTCTCCTTGGACATGCCAGACATGTACTCTCACATAGGGCCCTGTCTCTCTCTCTCCTTGGACATCGACAGACAGTACTACACTAGGGCCCTGTCTCTCTCTCTCCTGGGACATAGACAGACAATACGATACTAGGGCCCTGTCTCTCTCTGTCCTGGGACATAGACAGACAGTACTACACTAGGGCCCTGTCCTCTCTCTCCTGGGACATAGGACCAAGTACAACACTAGGGCCCTGTCTCTCTCTCTCCTGGGACATAGACAGACAGTACTACACTAGGGCCCTGTCTCTCTCTGTCCTGGGACATAGACAGACAGTACTACACTAGGGCCCTGTCTCTCTCTCCTGGGACATAGACAGGCAGTACAACACTAGGGCCCTGTCTCTCTCTCTC
The DNA here is from genome assembly GCF_018555375.3 of Anguilla rostrata. Classification (NCBI taxonomy): domain Eukaryota; kingdom Metazoa; phylum Chordata; class Actinopteri; order Anguilliformes; family Anguillidae; genus Anguilla; species Anguilla rostrata. The sequence continues at coordinate 4,459,049 of NC_057951.1, read as the reverse complement.
CTGGGACATAGACAGACAGTACTACACTAGGGCCCTGTCTCTCTCTCTCCTGGGACATAGACAGACAGTACTACACTAGGGCCCTGTCTCTCTCTGTCCTGGGACATAGACAGACAGTACTACACTAGGGCCCTGTCTCTCTCTCTCCTGGGACATAGACAGACAGTACAACACTAGGGCCCTGTCTCTCTCTGTCCTGGGACATAGACAGACAGTACTACACTAGGGCCCTGTCTCTCTCTCTCCTGGGACATAGACAGACAGTACTATACTAGGGCCCTGTCTCTCTCTCTCTCTCCTGGAACATAGGGCCCTAGTGTAGTCCTGTCTCTCTCTCCTGGGACATAGGGCCCTAGTGTAGTACTGTCTCTCTCTCCTGGGACATAGGGCCCTAGTGTAGTACTGCCTTTCGTTCACTCTCTCCTGGGACATAGGGCCCTAGTGTAGTACTGTCTCTCTCTCCTGGGACATAGGGCCCTAGTGTAGTACTCTCTGTCTCCCAGAGGATCATAGAGTTTGGGTGTGGTGGGTAGGGTGGGGGAGTTTTACTCATTTTTAAAGAATCTGGGGGGGGGAGGTGGTGCTTCATTTGGGACTCTTGCAGGGAGTGAGTTGTAATGCTGCACATTCATCAGATCTGATTCACCCTCCCTCTCCCGCAACCTGCTTTCTCAACAGTGTCTTTTACCTATGAATCACCCAGAGGCTGGTACCGTCAGACTCCTCCCCCACCCTGCATCCCTCAGCAAAAACAGCCAAGCAGAAGAGCACGTACACACACAGAGTCTCTCTCTCTCTCACACACACACACACACACCCTCTCTCTCTCTCTCACACACACACCTTCTCTCTCTCTCACACACACACACACACATACACACAGTTTCATTAACACAAACTGTATTCTCCCATCCCTTTGTCTGGCATGCTGCGTCAGTACTGTAGGTTGCAGCACTTTTGAATTTTTTCGGCCTATGAGGACGGGCCGGTCCGAGGGAACGGAGCAGCAATCCGCTCGTACGATTGGCCAGAGAGCAGGACTCCTCTCTGCTGGCCCACACCCTTTCCTGCTTCTGCTTCACGAAACCTTACTGCAAACAAATCGCAGCATCCCGTTGGTGAAAACAAGAAGAGAACGCATTAATATATCTGGGAGGCACATCTCCAGCACTACGACATGCTATGCTGTACTATACTGTACTATAACGTACTATAACGTACTATAACATGCTATGCTGTACTATACCGTACTATACTGTACTATACTGTAATATAACGTACTATAACGTATTATAATGTACTATACTGTACTATAACGTACTATAACGTACTATACTGTACTATACTGTAATATAACGTACTATAACGTACTATACTTACTATACTGTAATATAACGTACTATACTACTATACGTACTTACGTAATACGTACTATACTGCTACTATATAACGTACTATAACGTACTATACTGTACTATACTGTACTATAACGTACTATAACGTACTATAACGTAATATACTGTACTATAACGTACTATAATGTACTATACTGTAAATACTATATAACGTATAACTTACTATACTGTACATACGTACTATACTGTACTAACTGTAATATACGTACTATAACGTACTATACTATACTATACTGTAATATAACGTACTATAACGTACTATAACGTACTATACTGTACTATACTGTAATATAACGTACTATAACGTACTATACTGTACTATACTGTACTATAACGTACTATAACGTACTATACTGTACTATACTGTACTATAACGTACTATAACGTACTATACTGTACTATACTGTACTATAACGTACTATACTGTACTATAACGTACTATAACGTACTATAACGTACTATACTGTATATACGTATATAACGTACATAGTACTTACTATATATACGTACTATAACGTACTATACTGTACTATACTGTACTATAACGTACTATAACGTACTATACTGTACTATACGATATAACGTACTATACTCTAACGTACTATACTGTACATACGTATATAACGTACTATAGTCTAACGTACTATTACTATACATACGTATAACGTTACTATACTACTATAACGTCTACTGTACTATAACGTACTTACTGTACTAACGTATATACGTACTATACTGTACTATACTGTAATATAACGTACTATAACGTACTATAACACGGTGGCGTTTGGAAGAATTTTGTCGACCGCACCGCTTCGGTCTCTCAGCGTCTGTGAGCGCCGCCTCTCCCCCTGCTCACGTTCTTTTCTTGTTCTCCTCTTTCTCAGTTTCTCTCCGTCTGTTTACAGTTTGCTCAGCAGGAAGGCGGACAATTCGGCAAACTCCGCCAAGTGTTTTTTTTTTTTCTTCCTACATCTGCGTGCTTGGGGAATAACAGGTCGCCGGGTTCACGGTCCAGTGCAGGGCTACAGATACGCGTGTGAAACGACACGTGGAATGGACACAACCTGAGGGAAAAACTGTGACGTCACACAAACCATTTTTAAGAACCTGGACGAATCTTGCGTTTCTCAATTAAATTAGAACAGAATTGTGCTTCGATAATGAGGGTAGGCATACCAATTACTGGGTAACGTATAGTTGTGGAACTAACAAGCCACAAAATGACAGCTTCAATTGTTTTGTTTTTTTACGATTTTACTAATGTTTCCTGAAAGATATTTTGTAGCCTTGAGATGACCCGTCTGTAGCTGTCTGAGGTCTGTGCTGATCTGAGTCTCAGGTCTGTGACGGTCAGTCTCTCTGAAGTCTGTACTGATCTGAGGTTTGTGATGGTCAGAGTCTCTCTCTGTGGTCTGTACTGATCTCAGTCTCTCTGTGGTCTGTACTGATCTCAGTCTTTATGAGGTCTGTGATTGTCAGAGTCGCTCCGGGGCAGTATATCTGAACGAGAGGGCGATAACAGGAACCGTCTCGCTGAGATTCTCCTGTCTGAATCGCCATTGGACGCCGCTGAGCCAATAGGAGATGCGAGGGACATGTGAGGTGCTGATGTGTGCATTGGGGGTTGGGGGGGGACACAATTCCAGCTTCCATTTAAATGGAAGTAAATAGACGCAGAAAACACAGCAGTGCCATAGAGAGGCATTCCCTTCACCCCCTGGCTTTTCATTTGCATTATGACAAAACCACTCCGGCTGACTATCAAACTCAAATAGGCGTGTAGCAGGAGCAGAAGCAGTCCTCCAGAGTGCTTCTATAACAAGGCTAAAATAGCAGCGCCAGACCCAAATAATCAATTCAGAGACAGTCATGGAGACAACTGTCAAAAATGTGTACAAATTCACCCCCCCCCCCCCACCTAAACTGAGGGATTGAATATTCAGTCACGTCAGAAACAGAAAATACTTTATTTTATTATAGTTATCGAGAAAATAGGTTTACACGCTTAGAGTAAGATCACTAGCATGCAGTGGCAATGCCAAGGAGCGAAAAACCACCAAGGTTGAGAGACTTGGCAGGGGTGGGGTGGGGGGGTGGGAGGGTTTGGCTGAGGTACGGTCTCTTTTCCCCTTTAAATTGTTACTTTGAATTGATTATGCATTTCATAATGTAAACGCTGTACGTGTGCCTCTAGGTTAGGCTTAAATTAGAGAAAATACTGAAGACCACTCATTCGCCACTAAAATGAATTGTAATTGATGTTCTCACTGAAGAATAAAGTTAAATATCAGCTTTAGAAATGGACGTGAAAAAAAAATACAGAGGACATGATCTCAGTGTCCACAATGGTAGTTACGACCCTGCTAGTAGGGCAAGCAAAGGCTGAAATTGAACTTTTATTTTGTATTTTTTATTTATGTCCCAATATTGCGGGAAAGTTGGGGGAAATAAAGCATTTCAAAACTATAAATTAAATGGAATGACTCCTGGCTGCCGAAAGTTGCAGTTCTGTAAAATTTTATTTGAAAATATCGCAGAAGTGTGCAGAAAATCCTTCAACAGCTCCGTCATTATGGCTTTAAAACATGGAAGCCGACAAGATGACATTGCGAGCAAAGCATATTTCTTTTTGTATTCTTTTTTTTTTAAATATACTTTATTAGTTTATATACTTGTGTGAAGATTCCATACCTTTTATTTCAATTGTGCGTATTGTTTGGAAGTACTCTATTTATCCGAACAGTATATAATTGTCATTTGACTTAAGAGCTCTACACAACATTTCCAAAATTGGCTTCATGAGACTTTGACATAACCGTTTATTAGATGTGTTGAGTGCTCAAGACCAGGTATTTCTTGTCATGAGAGTGAGGTCCTCAAAGTAAAATGCACAGCTAGTCTAGGCGGCTTAACCGCTTTTAAAATAATGCTTTCAAGCGGTTTCCTTCTTCCCGAATATTGTTGGGGCACGGTTCGGAGCCCCCCCCCCGCACCCCCCCGCCCCCCGCACCCCCGGTGCGGCGATCGAGACGGGCGTGGTTATTTTCTCTTGGGGAAGCACACATCCTATTTCATAACAGAGTCAACATCGGGCAGGAAGACGCGGAGAAAACAGGGGTCAGTTCTCACAGCCCTGTCCGTTTCTGATAGCGGGCTCGCTAACCCGGGCTGGAACGCTCGCCCCACACCCCCCACCCCCACCCCCGGCTACGGTCCAGAGCCAGGGTCTGGGACCCAGACCCGACGTCAGGTGCCTAATCAGCGATAACCACCTGCGTGTGACAGAAGCATCCCGCAGTGTGCTCCCGCGGTGGACCGATGTCCCTGTGAAATGCAGACCGCGTTTCCATTTGGTTTTTATGCTCTTACTAGCAGGGTTAAAATGGATCTGAAGTGACATCACTGGAAACAGATATTGTAGCAGGTCTGGGTTTTTACATTCTTATTAGCAGAGTGACGTCACTGTGACTGTGACATCACTGGAAACAGGCATTGTAGCAGGTCAGGGTTTTTACATTCTTATTAGCAGGGTGACATCACTGTGACTGTGACATCACTGTGACTGTGACATCACTGGAAACAGACATTGTAGCAGGTCAGGGTTTTTACATTCTTATTAGCAGGGTGACATCACTGTGACTGTGACATCACTGGAAACAGGCATTGTAGCAGGTCAGGGTTTTTACATTCTTATTAGCAGGGTGACATCACTGTGACTGTGACATCACTGTGACTGTGACATCACTGGAAACAGACATTGTAGCAGGTCAGGGTTTTTACATTCTTATTAGCAGGGTGACATCACTGTGACTGTGACATCACTGGAAACAGGCATTGTAGCAGGTCAGGGTTTTTACATTCTTATTAGCAGGGTGACATCACTGTGACTGTGACATCACTGGAAACAGGCATTGTAGCGGGTCAGAACCATGGGTCTGACCACTTGGGTTCTTCTTCTGAAGTCAGAGAATGTGTGGATTTCACAGAAAGATCACAAGACTGATTCCTCTCCACCCACTGATATAAGTACCATCCAGTGGCTAGTGACGTTTGTTGTTAAAAGCTTCAGCGTACCGCTTTTTGAATGCTATCTATTATTATTAATGTTGTTGATGATAATAATAATAATAGGCTGATAAGCTGAGACTATTCAGCCTGGCAACCGGGTGGCCCGCGTTCAAAAGTCATAAAGATGGGAGGGGTTTACGGTTGCCATGTAAAAGGTGGGGATTCCCCACCCAGGGGGACTCTGAAATCGTTATGAATTTAATGAGACGTTCTCAGTCGTTCTACTGCACATGGACTCAGTTTATCTAACCGAGTTCGTGAAGTAAGCACTCAGCTTTTTAGCAGCGATGACCCTGGGAAACACAGTGGGTGGGGAATTAAATTGATTGTTCAGCCAATCAGATTTGGGGGGGGGGGGCGGGGCCGGTGGTGGTTAGGTGGCAAGATCCAGGGAGCCATTTTTGTGGGAATTTGGCCAAGGTAAAAAAAAAGAAGTGCCACAGACTTTTTAATAACCACAGTGAGCAAGGACCTCGGTCTGTATGTTATATTGATCGATATGCCCTTGATTGACAGCTGAAGAATGTTCTCGTGTCCTGAGTATGAAGCGATCGGCTCTGGCCTGTACTATACGTGAGCAGGACAGGCTGAATGAAAGCCAGAAATGTATTTGGCCGTCCAGGAACAGGGTTGCGCACCCCTGTGTTACGGTGTCCCGTCACCCGGGGCGTCCAGTCTTATCCAGAAAGGGCCTGTGTGGGTGCAGGTTTTTGTTTTAGCCTGGCACTGCAACACCTGATTCAACTAATTAACTAATGGTCTCCAATCAGGACCTCGATCATTAGAATCAGGTGTCTGGGTCACGTGCCCTAGACGAAGTCCGCTTGTCTCTGTTACTGTTGTCTCTTCTTCTAGCATTCTGGGTGTGTGGCAGCAAGGTTTAGTATGATGTACTGATGTGTGTGGTGTAGGGTGTGTGGCGTGTGTGTGTGTGTGTGTGTGTGAGAGAGAGAGAGAGTGTGTGTATGTGTGATGTGTGTGTGATGTGTGTGTGAGAGAGAGAGAGAGAGAGAGAGAGAGAGTGAGTGAGAGTGTGTATGTGTGATGTGTGTGTGATGTACTGACAGCTGTAAAATCTATGATCTGTGATCGTTAAAGCTATGAAATCGATAACATAGTTACAGCAGTCAAATCTATATGATGCAGCCCCAGCAGTGAAATCTGTGATATAATTACAAGTAGTAAGGTCTGTGATAACCAATGTAGTTTCACCATCAATTTTTTAAATTCTTCTTTTTTTTTTTTTTTACTACAACAGACTTCCCTGGTCATTCGATGAGTGACACAATAACATGGCTGCCCTCTGATTGGTTGAATAAAGACAATTCAGATCAACAGCACTCCCACATAAATGCTTTAACATTTATGTGTTTTTGAACCGCAACTGGAATACGTTTTGATCAAACACATTAACTGGGTGAACCCCCCCCCACCCCCAGAGATAATATCAATGATACATGGAACCCCACCCCAGTATGTGTCATTGTTATCAACCTGCCACTCACTGTGTCAGCCAATCAGCCGATCTTATAAATACACACATGCACATACATATCCTGCCCCTCCCTCCCAACATGTACACACACTCAAACACAACCCCCCACTCCACACGCACACACACACACTCCAACACACACCCATCCATGAGATGGACAGAAACCTTCTCGCTGTGTGTCAACTTTGTGCTAGTTCGGTCAGTTTTCCTTTTGTGAGTACAGGATGTTTGTGTGTGTGTGTGTGTGAGTGAGTGAGAGAGGAACAGTGAAAGTGTGTGTGTGTGTGTGTGTGTAAGAGAGAGAGTGTGCATGTGTGGTGTGTATGGTGTGTGTGTGTGTGTGTGTGTGTATATATATTTGTGTGTGTGTGTGTGTAAGAGAGAGAGTGTGCATGTGTGGTGTGTATGGTGTGTGTGTGTGTGTATATATATATATTTGTGTGTGTGTGTGTGTGTGTGTGTGAGGGTGGAGCTGCTGACTGCGAGACATTGTCCGCAGACCTCTATACGGTGTGTGGTGTGTGTGTGTGTGTGTGTATATATATATATGTGTGTGGGTGTGTGTCAGGGTGGAGCTGCTAACTGAGACATTGTCCGCAGACCTCTATACGGTGTGTGGTGTGTGTGTGTGTGTGTGTGTGTGTGTGTATATATATATATATGTGTGTGTGTGTGTGTGTGTGTGTGTGTGTGAGGGTGGAGCTCACTGAGACATTGTCCTCAGACCCCTAACGCTCCTGTAGCGGTGTAGGGGGCCGGGCGGCATTGTTCGCGCACACACAGAGCCGGTGAGGTCAGTGGGTGTGGCGTTTCCGTGCTTATTGTGTGTAGCGTCCTGTCCGCTAATATTAGCCAGACGAATCCATTCGCTGCAGATGTGACTGAGGGAAGCTCGGCTACCAGCAGCCAACTTATTCCTGTCTGCATTATCACTCTGCACTCTGCACACCCTCGTTCTGAGAGAACCCACAGTAACAGCTGTCATCTTTTGCTCTGTATTTTATTCTGAATATGAGGACCAGGCACGTTCAGGTGGGGCCCTGGGTGCCCTAACACTTGCCCCTTTCGCCCCAAGCGCCCCACGGTCGCCTTCGATTTAGATTTTTCAAAAATGACATTTGTATTATTTTTGCTTGCTGTCACTAATTCTCGTCAATTCATTTCTCATTTTGATAAAATATATTCTGCGCAGTGGCTGGGTGTCGTAAAACTAGGTTGGTGCCCTGACAGGAAATGTAGAGCTAGGAGGGAAAAAAAAAATAGTCTTAACTGTCTTAAAAAAAATAAATAAATAAATAGAAAATTCAAAACTGTGAGATTACTGTGTTGCTGAGCTGCAGTAGGTTCTAAATGACTGGGTAATGCTAGTCACTGCTGGGTATGTGTTACAGTAGAGCCCTGATGCGCTGGGAGTGCTGTGTAGGCTGGGGGGTGTTAGTGGGGTGGAAAATGGTGACAATTTTTTGGGACACACAGCTTGGGGAGGGACTTGCAGCTAAACAAGTAGCTTTAGTTTTATTGAAGACCTGGGGCCCAGAGCAATGTTTTTTCGGGGGGCGCAGAATTGTTAGCAACGCTAACAGGCGCGTGCTGGACTCAGTGCTGTTTCCCCTTCTCAGGCGCGTTGTGTCATTGTGGCCTCTGCCAGAACATAACGCAAACCCTGGAGCTGACCACAAACGCCACCGCCTCCGCCACGCAGCAGGACACGCTAGCTACCACTGGCGTCAGCGCCCCCACCACGACGACACCCGCTACCACGGCAGGGGCCGCCTCCATGACGACGGCTGCCATCACAACCACTGGAGGCAACTCCGAAACAACTCCCACAGCCGGAGCGTCAGCCTCTGTCGGAACGACGCCCACTACCGAAATGACAACCGCCAGAATGACGGGCAGTGTCGGAACGACCCTCGCTAACAAAGCGGCAACCACTAACAAAGCGACAACCGCTAACGAAACGACAACCGCTAACGAAACGACGCCCGCGACCGGGACCGGGACCGGGACCGGGACCACGACCACGGTGGCTGTGGTAACCGTGTCACCTAAGGCGACCGCCAGTGAACAGCCTCCGCAGGCGTTGCCCACCGTAAGGTCTGCCAGCAGCGTCTCCGCTCCCGCCGCAACTTCGCCGTCCACGCGAGCGGCGGCTACGGAAACGACTACGGCGTTTCCCACCGACGCCCCCGCGTCCACCGCGCACACCTCCCACAGTCCCGCAGGTAAAAACCCTCCCTACACCCACCGCGCACACCACCCACAATCCCGCAGGTAAAAACCCTCTCTACACCCACCACACACACCACCCACAATCCCGCAGGTAAAAACCCTCCCTACACCCACCACACACACCACCCACAATCCCACAGGTAAAAACCCTCCCTACACCCACCGCGCACACTACCCACAATCCCGCAGGTAAAAACCCTCCCTACACCCACCACACACACCACCCACAATCCCGCAGGTAAACAACCTCTCTACACCCACCACACACACCACCCACAATCCCGCAGGTAAACAACCTCTCTACACCCACCACACACACTGCCCACAATCCCACAGGTAAAAACCCTCCCTACACCCACCGCGCACACTACCCACAATCCCGCAGGTAAACAACCTCTCTACACCCACCACACACACTGCCCACAATCCCACAGGTAAACAACCTCTCTACACCCACCACACACACCACCCACAATCCCGCAGGTAAACAACCTCTCTACACCCACCACACACACCACCCACAATCCCGCAGGTAAACAACCTCTCTACACCCACCACACACACCACCCACAATCCCGCAGGTAAACAACCTCTCTACACCCACCACACACACTGCCCACAATCCCACAGGTAAAAACCCTCCCTACACCCACCACACACACCACCCACAATCCCACAGGTAAAAACCCTCTCTACACCCACCACACACACCACCCACAATCCCGCAGGTAAACAACCTCTCTACACCCACCACACACACTGCCCCACAATCCCACAAACAAGAGTACCTCTATGCCAAACTCATACACTACTCGCGCAGCCCTTTGGGAAAAGCCTGACTTTCCCATTCCTCAAATCACCTGGAATCCCAGATTTAGAGAACACTTGCTTTCCTAGAGCTCAGATTTCCCAGAATTCCCGGGTTACCCAGAACACCGCAGGGTAAGAATGCCTGACTCGTTTCATTTCCTCTAAACATCTCGTCTTGCCCTTGTTAGTCTCGCGGGTTCCTCTGCTTTCTCTTTGTGTCATTTACAAAAAACTGATGACATCACCTGATAAATAGGTGGTGGGTGAGGTGAGTTCCCCTTCACTGCAAAGCACTTTGAGCATTTGGAATAGTGCTATATAAATGTAATTATTATTATTATTAATAATAATAATAATAATAATAATAATAATAATAATAGGTCTATTTCAAATCTTGAAATCTACTGTTGGAAAAGTTCCACTGGGGGTTGGTGTGGAGCGCTGGACAGGCGATTCGGAAAACTCGGACATGAGCAAACTGATGTCAGAATTTCCAGAGGACTCTGCTAAGCACATGACCTTGGCTAATAATGTTAGCGCACTACTGGGAAAAGAGAAATCCCATGCACCAGACCTGGGTCAAATACGTATTTGTTTTGGATTCAAATGCTTTTCTGTGCTCTATTGATCTTGCCTGGTGTAATTGAGCCTGCCAATGTGACCAGAAGGCGGGGTTTGCACTTTTTGAGAATATTTCATTGGTTCCAATACAACAGACGAGATCAGTACGGCATAGAAAAGTCTGGTCTGCCATGCACGTAACTTATATGCATCCAGTTCCACTTTGACAATGTGTGGTATGTATGTACAAGATAGCCAGTGGTCAGAAACGTTAAATTATTGATCTGAATGGCATGTATCTATGCCTTGGTGTATCTAACTTAGCCAGTCTGTGTACCACAAGAGGGTTCCTATTGGCCTGTCTATGTTTGCAATCTGACTCTACAGCCGTGGACTCAACAAGGTCACGTGTTATTGGTTATCATGGTTCAGCCGTCACGTTTCATTGGCTTGGGACAGCCGCTGTGGTTGCTAATGGCTGCGCTAACGTTATCCGTTTTTTTTCCTCCTGGCAGGGGTGCCACCGACCCCACAAACCCAGAGCCCCTCCAGTGCCGCTACAACTGTAACGGTACCCCAGGATGCACCGGGGCCAGGCGGGGCAGTGACAACCGGCAACGGAACTGGCATCCTCCCAAAGACAACCGAGGTGAGAGAGAAGAGTCACTCCTGCCCATTGCCACTGTCAAAACTCTTTCTTTCTCCCTTCTCCAACATACACGCACATCCGTACACACAAGATAATATACAAATATATAATGGAGAAGGGGTGTGGCCTCCAGTTTCCATTAGTTTGCAAGGAATTCCCTTTGCTCCGTTTCGCTCAACTTCGCCTGTGTTCCTTTGCACCTCCCTAGCGTCCAGCCGTCTAAATGTGTCATCTCCTCCATGTGACGTTTAAGCACTTGCGCTAGCTCGTAAAATACCTCTGAGCGTTGGCTCTAAACCTTTAAATTAAACCTCAGCTCCTTGCACCGTTGTCTTATGCGTGTGTGTGTGCAGTGTCATCTTTTTTTGGACGCCTCTCATGAAAGAAACACGAGTAATTGTTTCTACGTGTTTTGCAGGCCACGACGAAAGGCGGAGACAGAGAAGAGGTAAGAGGGTGGGCAGAGCCGCTGAAATTGTGCGCATGGCATCTATGCTGGGCACAGAAAGAGTAAGCGGAATGTTCCGGCAGGTCTACCGGAACAAAAAATGCAAACCGGTTCCTCTCGCTCATTACGAAGGGTGGATGTGTAACAGGAAGTTTGCCTTTAATAAAAAATCAGTGCATCTCGGTTGACTGCATTACCTTTTTATTAGCAAGGAAATCACCTCCCACTGCACTGACTCCTTTAAAGGAAATCATTTCTTTCTCTCTTTCTCTCTCTTTTTTATAGACGGTGGTTTATGTGAAAGGTCAGATGGACGAAAAGGTGAGACGTGACTTGAGTGGTGAAATTTGTGTGGGAAGATGGTGGCGTACGGGGGCTTATATGAGACAGGGGTTGCCCCGCCTACCTGGCCGGGCCAACCAAAGGCGAACCCTGGGTTGGGTTGGCGTATGCGACGAGGCGAGTGTCACGGCAGTAAAAAAGAGAGGGATTCGGTCGCTGCGGAGGAAGGAGAGGAAACCGCGCGTCGCGGTTTAGAGAAACGACCGCGCACTCGGGCCTGTGGGAAACCGCTCGTCCCAGCTCCTTTAATAACAGCCCTGGGGTAATCCGCTCCTCTTGAACACAGGAAGCACACACTTTGACCTGTGACCCCTCTCTCCGCACACAAAGGGGTCGGCTACAGTGCCCTGTGCTGATGTGACAACCGCTCCGCTAGCTCAAAACAAAGGAACACTTGCGCTCTCCACGGTTATGGCTATGAAACATATCGTTATAAATACAAATAAACCCCAATGCCTCAGTGCAGTGACGGGGACACTGTGCTGTAGGAGATGCCGTCTTTTGGATGTGACGTTAAACCGAGGTCCTTACTCTCTATGGTCATTAAAGATCCCATGACACTTATCGCTAAGAGTAGGGGGTTCCCCGGTGTCCTGGCCAAATCCCAGATCTGGCTCTCGCAAAAACTTGCCACTAAAAATCATCCCCAGATTTAATTGGCTAAATAAATGTCTCTCTCCCCTCACCTTGCTAATGTGTGGTGAGCGTTCTGGCGCAAAATGGCTGCCGTGCATCACCCAGGTGGGTGCTACACATTGGTGGTGGGTGAGGTGAGTTCCCCTTCACTGTAAAGCACTTTGAGCATCTGGAAAAGTGCTATATAAATTTAATTAATAATGATATAATATAAGTCATGTCATAATAATATGGAATTATATGGAATATATCAATTATTAATATAATATAAAATATCGAATAAAATGTTTACCGTTTTGCGATCTGTGTTGAGAAGTGCTAAAACATTGGAGAAGTACCAAGACTAAGTACTTAGCACTGACTCGACCATGGAGATTGTTACCATGTCAACATCACGTCGCAATTCGGGAGCCTTTTGATTGGCTCAGCTGCAGTAGAGCAGGGTTACTGTGCTGATTAATTCCCAGCCAGCATAATGTCATCAGTGTGCCAAAAGGAGCTGAAGGCCTGGAGTTATATTGGCAGATAAAAGCATAAATGCCCTCAAAAAAAAGCTACTTTTGGAAAAGCAAAATAAAGGACTGACTGCTTTCTTTAAAAAATGTTTAAAAAATTTTTTTTTTAAAACTAACAATTAAACTCAATTATTTTGGAAAGGCAAAAAAAAAAAAAAAAAAAGACTAACTGCATTCTTCCAAAAAAACGAATAACTGAGCTCAATAAGCAGAAATATTTCCGCTAAATTAGGAACGAGCTTAAATTAGAGACAATTTCTGAAAACGAATTATAGCGCCAGATGTTTTTTGGTCCCACGAGTCAGTGCGCAATCACTGATAATTCAGCGCACGTGACTTTTAAAAGGCAGAAGCCGATCTGAAACTCTCTTTTATAAAGGCTTTTTAACTTCCCGTTGAAAACGGGTTGCGCGTTTTTGTGGGGATCACTAATTCCGGTTTAAAACCCTGGACAGGGAAAGCCGGACCTCTTGGGGGGAGTCTGTGGAGAGCTGATGGAGGCCGTGCAGGTGGACAAGTGCACCCTGACCACCAACCCTGACGGGACCATCAAGAGTGCCTATCTGCAAGGTTGGTCGACGAATGTGCGCTGCCCCTAGTGGGCGTAAAGGGGAAACGCACCAAGCAAGAGTTGAACTGGCCCCACCCTGCAGTGTTTGACCTGTGTTGTTGACCGTTGAGCTAATGTATTGAGCGCCATTTAGGTTCATATACAGCACTTTATATAACCATCAGAGCGTTGATTCATTGTGGATATTAAAGGACTGAGGTTTTTTTGTTTTTAAAAAAAATGTATTTTCTTTTTTTTTACAAACACTAAGAATTTAACCTTGAGCCAGATTTTCAGTCTGGCTGACTGATTTTCCCCCAACTTAACAGACTGAACAGTGTCCCCCTCCAATTTACCTGATATGGTGAGAATTCTGGCACAAAATGGCCGCCTCACACCACCTGCATGGGAATAACATACTCACATGTACACCCCTTGCCCCACCCATCAGATCACTGTGAACAAGCTGTTATTATGTAATTATTATTCTTGGAAATAATGTAAAAGTGCGTGAATGCTCTCTATATAATCATATCTTGTTTAACATCACTGCAATTGTGTGTAAATTTGTATTTCTGGGCTTTCTTATTTGCCATAGTGTATAAGCAAAAAAAGAAAAAGCTTATTTAATTTGCCATTCATTTACTTTTGTTTCAGTTGACTCCACCGTTCTGAAGGAACTTCAAGAGAAACACAAACAGAAAGAAAAGGTATAATGCAGAAAGAAAAACTTCAAAAATACTTTGTGACCACAAAAAGCACATTTTGAAGATATATCGCAATTAGGGTAGACAGGTGAATAAAGAGCAAAAAAATTAGGACGCCATAACATTTTTGCACTGTGATTTAATATATTGCCTGTTATAGCTCGCATCAAATTCAAAACATTGGTTCTAGCATACCAGGCAGTCAAGGGATCAGCCCCAGCATACCTTCACAAGATTTTCAAACCCTACATGCCAGCCAGATCCCTCCGTTCTGCTACCTCAGGACGCCTAGCACCTCCCCCTCTTCGCACCTGCACTTCCAGAACACGTCTCCTGTCTGTTCTGGCCCCACGATGGTGGAATGACCTCCCTGTGGAGGTCAGAACAGCTGAGACTGTGAACAATTTCAAACGACGACTGAAGACCCACCTCTTCAGGCTGCACCTCTCCCCATCCCTCCCTTCCCCCCCTGTAAATGACTAAACTTAGGGGTGTAACTAGGCAGCTGTTTAATAGGTGACTTAGTTGATGCGCCAGTCTTCACGACTACTTGTATTTTTATTTATTTTTATTTTTCCATAGATTGCGTTGTTGCCGTTCTTGTTGTTAGTGTTAATCAGTTTAACCACCAGGGTCCAAGTTGAACTATGCGGTTGTTCCCTGTACTTGGACCGGTACTTCTCTCTAGGGGTTTCGTCATACTTGTTCCTGGTTATGGATATACACTTTGTTGTACGTCGCTCTGGATAAGAGCGTCTGCCAAATGCCTGTAATGTAATGTAATGTAATATTGAAAATGCAAAAACATAACACAGCCTAAAACTCACTGAAGTGGCAGTGGACAGATCTATTCTGACGATGAAGAAGCTTGAAAAAAAAATTGTTAACACGTGTTTTAGTCTTGTAATGACACTTTTAAAACGATTTTCTCTCTCAAATAGAAAGTATTAGCTTAAGTTTTAACTTTTGCTTGGCGAAATTGTAGCAAAAAGTAAGAGAAATGCGATGTAAGTCTAAATATAAAATTAAATTCTTAAGATTTACTTATTTTTTAGTTTTTTTGTGTAAATTGCCACTGTTGGGACACCTAGTCAGCCTAATTGCCTTTTCAATATTGGTGTTCATGTTGATTAATTTGTAATGTTCTTGAGCATTATTGGTAAATGGCATGCTGCCTGTTCTGAGCATTAAAATGACTGTCTTCCTTCCACAACAAGCTTACATATCCAGCTGGCAGCTGGGAGTAGTAGGTATTTCCTGAATATAAACCCCATCCATATCCGCACTGCTCTGGGTGTATAGAGTAGAGAAATGAAACAGGAAGTGACATTAGCTCACCATATGTGTGCAGACCTGTCCCTGGTTGCTGTCTGTGACCTGACGTGCCCTTAAAATCAGGCCATATACAGGGGAGTGACGTTGCATTAGCATGGTGTTAGCGTTCCATTAGCATGGCATTAGCATGGTGTTAGCGGCCCATTAGCATGACATTAGCATGGTGTTAGCGGCCCATTAGCATGGCATTAGCATGGTGTTAGCGGCCCATTAGCACGGCATTAGCATGGTGTTAGCGTTGCATTAACATGGCGTTAGTGCTGCATTAGCGTACCATTAGCGCTGCACTAACGCTGTGTTGACGTTGTCCGTTTTGAGGAGGAGCCTCCGAAGAACACCACGCTGATCGCCATCCTGTGCTCCTGCGCCGCCCTGCTGGCCATGACGGCCGCCTTCATCGCCTACACCACCTGCCACCGCCGCTCCTACAGGAAGAACCAGGTGAGCTCGCGTGCTAGCCGCAAACCGCTAGCGGAAACAGCCCAGCTAGCACAAAATGTTCTCACAGTTTTACTGGAATGTTCTGTTTTGTCAGAGTTACTGCATTGCCACTACACTGCAGCAACATTGTGAGAACTTTTTTGTGTTGCCTGGGAATAAACCGTCTCAAAAAAGATATAGTGGCTCTGCTATTGTATGAATTACAGGAAGTGATGTCACGCAGAGTAATCAATTGTTAATCCCTGAACAATGGGATTGTGGGAATGGGATGAAGAGGACTCACAAAGGCGCGGCGTCCGGCCTCCCTCCGTCGCCCGCCCCCCTCTCTCTCCACAGCAACACCTGACGGAGGAGCTGCAGACGGTGGAGAACGGCTACCACGACAACCCCACGCTGGAGGTGATGGAGGCGCAGCCGGAGATGCAGGAGAAGAAGGCGGCACCGAGCGGGGAGTTCAACGACGGCTGGATCGTGCCCTATGACACGCTGGGCAAGGAGGACATGCCGGACGAGGAGGACACGCACCTGTGAGCTCGCCCAGCCCCGCCCCGCCCCCCCTGTGGCTGCCGTGGAAACCCCACTCCACCCCACGACGACTGCCACAGAAATGACTGGGCCCTGATCTGTAGGGGCGAGAAGCAGGTGTGTTCACTGTGTGAGTTTAGAGGGAATTCAGCCACTTATGGGAAAAAAAAACCATCACCGCTTAACACCGTTGGTGTTGAAAACACCGATCACTGTGTAGCCTCGTCAGCTCAGGTATAAAATAACACTCGCTGCAAATACGATAATCCCACTGCTTACAGTCCTGCTGTTACCTTTACTGCTTTCACCTATTCTTCATAGAACTGGAACACAATAAGAGGGGGAGAGACCTGTCATGTGACTCAGGGATTGCCAGTTGGCATTGGTCACGTGTTTTTTTTTTTACCTGCAGCATGCAACTGCTGGACTTCCATAATGTAAGTGGTTCCAGCACGTGGGAATTCTTTTATAGCTCACATTGCGTAAAAGAGTCAAAGTTAATGCATTTCTGAAGAGAGCATTCCAAATGTCTTTCAAAAGGCTGCCTGTAGTTCTACGCCCCCTGGTGGTGGTGGAGGCCACCTCCTGGGTGGACGGGGTGGTACCGGATGTCCCTCCCATAAATTCAGCTTGAGACTGTTGCACCTCAATGGAAATAGAATATACTGCAATATATTGTAAATATGCGCACCTTTAAAATATATATATATATAATAAGTACATTTCAGAACAGTGTTATATATATATTGCAATAACTGAGTGTGACGTTGCCCATATACTGAAGTGTTGCAATATCTATATAATATATTTTGTTTCAATATATTTTCAGCATATTCTATTTCTGTGAAGGTCTATTCTTCAGTGTGAATTTTGTTTTAATTTTGATTTTTGATTTTATTCACCTTGTTTTTTCCACGCAGTGCACTTCTGTTCACTTTGAGCTAAACCGGTGAGTGTCACTGGTCATCACAGATAATTTATTACATACCTATAAACAGTAAAATGTGGAGGCTAAAGTCTAACAAATGTCCCACTTTAGCACTAGGCTTATTTCCTCCAAAACACACAGAATTCTCAGAGCACTCACCTGTGTATAGAATGTATTACTTTAATAGTATTAGAGGAAAAATAAAATAGCAGCTCACTCAGCTGGTAGGGCACAGTAGTTTTTACCTTGCGACTTCAGGATGAATTATCCTGGCACATTCATTTCAGTGTTAACAGTTGGCCCAGGAGACGATAACACATGAACTACCCTGACTAGCATGTCTTTTCAGGCACTGCTAATAGGTAGCGATTAGCTATATGCTAATACCAGGAGTTTTGATGCATCTTCAAGGTCTGTTCCATGGGAAGTCCCTATCGTTTGACTTGTCAATCAAATCTTGCCACGCGTCTCTTTTACGTGTCTTAAATTTCAATTATTACTTTGCATTTTTGTTATAATTGTGTTATTTAGGCAACTTTACTTTGTATTTACACACTTTGTACGTTAAACACACACACACACACACACACACACACACATACCAGCATACAGTCGGAAGTTTGGGAGTTTGTTATGAGCAACTTTGTACATAATTTAGAATTTTATTTTACCAAAGTACTTTATAAGGGTAAAAAATGTCCTGTATTTATGGTGTTTGCTGATATAGCAGAACAGGAGTCTGACACACTGGAGTCACGCCTAATGCGTTCCTAAAAGGGCTAGCGTCATAATAGAAATGCATACCGTCTTATGCCGATTAAGGTTTCGCAGAAATAAAATTCTAATTATTAGCTGCTCGGTATCTGTAATTATGTTCTGTTGTTGTGGTTGAATGTAAAACATTTAAGTGCCATTCCTGTAAAAAAAAAAAAAAATTTTAAAAACAAGAAGAAGCTATCACGTTTTCTGAAGTCCAGAACACCTCGAAAATCGTTCGAAGGAGTCACATGACTGTCGGGTTCCGAGGACAGGTGAGAAATGCAATAAAACGCTGTCATGTGACTGCCTTCCATTTTGGTAGCCTAATAACTTTATATAAAACAAAGACTATTTCGATGGGGTTTTTGGTATTCACAAAATCATTTGTTTTGTTTTTTTTCTAGTCTGGGAATAAAAATTTAAGCAAACCTATAATTTGTCATTTTTTAAATGGATTGCAGTTGGCTGACTTTCTCATCACAAAAGAAGCAACAACTAAAAATACATTACAGTTTTCTTACTACCGTTTACTTGTGATATAAAATCAAACACAAAGCAAAGTTATTCGAAGGTTGCACCTCAAGACATCTAAACTTCAAACCCTGAAACTTAAAGGATAAAGTTGTATCACTGAATTACTCCTCCAAACATTGCACAAAGACACGGATACAAATAAAAAGTTCTCACTCTCAGTAATTAACATAAACATTATCTGGATGTTTTGCCCGTTTTGTCAAGAAGGCCAACCGGTAAAATAAAACCTATAAAATCATAAATTATTTCAGTTTTTTAATTAGCCTGCAAAAAACTAGTAATTATCCAATGCTGCGCTACAGATCCTCAGTGATTTAGGATTATGTAACAAAAGCTAACACAAACAACCCTGCAGCAAGTTTTAATGCTAACAATCCAGCAGTACATTTTAATAATGCAGCTATAGCTAATTCTAACAATCCAGCAGCACACTTCAATAATGAAGCAATTGCTAATGTCAATAATCCAGCAGCACGCATGAATAATGTAGCTACAGCTAACACCAGCTACGTTTAAATCCTTGCTATGACACTTGTATGTGAACACTGCATTTTATTTAAAAAATAAATAAAAAAAACATTGGTTGAGATAAAATGGCTATGAATATGTCTACGGCCTCATAATTTAAAATATTAATGGTCAAAAATTCTGGACCAGACTATTTAACAAACCGCTTCATGCTATCTAAGCTGTACATATATGGAGGGGGATATGCATCAAAAATCTTCGTGTAGCCTACCTTCAACTACGTGTCCCCCGGTGTGTCCATCTGAAAGACACTCGCATATCTATCACACAAACACACGCACACCACCGCTGCTGTGATGCACAGGTGTGCTGTGCTTTTCATTTGTCGAGAACTGTTTTCTTTGAATTTCGTTAACTCAACAGGTAAATTAATGCCGCAGAATATTTGTCAAGCGGCAGGAGATGGCGATCCGAATGACCAGGATGAAGACCATTTCTGCACTACCACAACTGCACCACTAGGCGGCACCCCTACCACACAGTCCACATTTTCCCTAGCGTGACGTGATACGCCGATCTTAAACATTCCAGATATCCATAATGTAATTTAGAATATCCAAAATACATTGCGACTAGTAAAAATGTTATTACGGATATCCACAATTGGCATTATGACTAGTAAAAATGCAATTTTAGATATCTACAATTATATATTTGAGATATCTGAAATTGCATTTTTACTAGTTTACAGAGGTGTGGTTTAGAAGAAGCCAATTTAAACTTTCAGGGGGGGGAGGACGGTGAAGTTTCAGAAGCAGAAGAAACCCACACCGGCCCTTTTCAGATACAGTTGGACATCCCTGTCTTAGAGAAACGGTATTTTGTAATTATTGTCTCCGCCAGGCGAGAGCCTGGAGGGATTATGCGTTTGGTGCGTGTGTGTGTGTGTGTGTATCTGTCCGCAGCTAATCTCGCATACTACTGGGCCGATCAGCCTAACGCTGGTTGTGCATGCTGACAGCAGGCCAAGGACCTGAATTCTGGGAATCCGAGAGAATGCACATACTATTTCCCGTTTACCCTACAATGAGATGAGCAATTATATCCACCCATTTCCACGTTACTGGTTACTGGTTCAGACTTCAGATTAACAGCATCCATCTTCTTAACTTTTTGGACAGCACTTGGAAGCTACGTGTGATTGGACTAGAGATCATATTAACTTAAGGCAGATGCGGTCTGGAACTGTTGAATTCTACAAACAGGATGCATGGGAACACAAACGAAATCTGAGAAACACAGAGCATGTCTTGATCTCCAAGACGTAAAGGCTTGCAATCACCACTTTAGAAACGTACTCCAAATGCTATAGATTCACAAAGGAAAACATTGAGTTTTTAAATCACCTCAATGTTTAGGGCTGCAATGGGCATACATTGTAATCTGGAGCAGATTGAGTTGCCCTGCTCTGCAGGGTCACTCATAATAAATCAATGGCTACTTCCATCAGCTTCCACACTGAAAATCAGCATGTTGTTCCGTGATTTTCAGTGTACTATCCAGGATGGCAGGACATGATCAGGCCCCGATGAGTAGCAGTCAGGGAATGGACATTTCAAACTTCATATCGCCAAGCAGACCTGCTTTTAAAAGTCTCAAGTGGTATTTTCTTTTTTTTATAGGATTACAAATCGCACGGCTGAACTCGTTCTCTGAGAACATATCGTCTGTTTAAGCGCACCCAGTGTCAATACACTTACCGTCGCTTCGAATGCGAATTTGCCTCGAGCTTTGCCCAGCGGATTTGGAAGTTGCGTACAAAAGTGTGTGCAAAAAAAATACACACTCACGCACACGTGCTCATATTCATACACGCACACGTGGCGGAATCAAAGACAGACTGTGCATTAAATGACCTGTTTAGACTGAGGGCAAAATTAATCTCATCTGTACTTTCAGTACATTTTGTTCTCCATACCATACAGCGACACACACAGAGTACATTAACCCTGTCACTATAGCCTTACACACAGAGTACACCCACTCTGCTACTACAGCCTTACACACAGAGTACACCCACTCTGCTACTACAGCCTTACACACAGAGTACATTAACCCTGTCACTACAGCCTTACACACAGAGTACACTCACTCTGCTACTACAGCCTTACACACAGAGTACATTAACCCTGTCACTACAGCCTTACACACAGAGTACACCCACTCTGCTACTACAGCCTTACACACAGAGTACACCCACTCTGCTACTACAGCCTTACACACAGAGTACACCTGCACTACAGCCTTACCAAGAGTACACCACTTGCTTCAGCTTACACACAGAGTACATTAACCCTGTCACTACAGCCTTACACACAGAGTACACTTAACTCTGTCTACTACAGCCTTACACACAGAGTACACCCACTCTGCTACTACAGCCTTACACACAGAGTACACCCACTCTGCTACTACAGCCTTACACACAGAGTACACCCACTCTGCTACTACAGCCTTACACACAGAGTACATTAACCCTGTCACTACAGCCTTACACACAGAGTACACCCACTCTGCTACTACAGCCTTACACACAGAGTACACCCACTCTGCTACTACAGCCTTACACACAGAGTACACCCACTCTGCTACTACAGCCTTACACACAGAGTACACCCACTCTGCTACTACAGCCTTACACACAGAGTACACCCACTCTGCTACTACAGCCTTACACACAGAGTACACCCACTCTGCTACTACAGCCTTACACACAGAGTACACCCACTCTGCTACTACAGCCTTACACACAGAGTATAGCCAGTCTGCTACTACAGCCTTACACACAGAGTACACCCACTCTGCTACTACAGCCTTACACACAGAGTACACCCACTCTGCTACTACAGCCTTACACACAGAGTACACCCACTCTGCTACTACAGCCTTACACACACGGTACACCCATTCTGCTACTACAGCCTTACACACAGAGTACACCCACTCTGCTACTACAGCCTTACACACAGAGTATAGTCAGTATGCTACTACAGCCTAACACGGAGTATACACACATTTAGTAAATGATGCTATGGAGAGCAGGTTACTGTCCTCTATTGTTATGACTTTGGCGAAATTCATAATTCACACTAAACTGTACACAATGGAATGAAAAGTAAGGATTCTTCAGCACCAGAGGTGTCTGGCTGCAGTGCAGCAGTGGCTTGTTTATCAAAACAAGTTCACCTGAGTTCGGTCTCTCGGTTGTTAAATATTTTAAGTGATCCGTGAGACGGTGAACTCCATTCCACCGCGTGCGCTGTAGTCTGGTCCGGCCGCAACAACTGGTATTTCTGGTATGGATTTACCATTTTCTCCAGGGCGCTCGGGTTTCTGAAAACGCTTTTTTGCATGATCGCCCCTTCGATTTAGCTTGGCAAAGCCTCAAAGGGGAAATGTATGCGCTGTCCAAACTCGGCCATAGGTACAGAACGTTCCGGCTGAGAAGCACAAATATAAAAGAATGCGCGCAGGCTACGGGACGGGGTGTCCCCGACTCACACCGTCCCGACCCCGTCTCAGAGGGGCCCCTCCACACAGACCAGCAAGATCCGCTGTGCCCATTCAGCGAGACCTCTATTATGTGGGGGTTGTAATTTAAAGGTAGCTGTATTATGTTGGGGTTGTAATTAAGTGGGAGCTGTGTTGTGGTGGGATTGTAATTTAGTGGGAGTTGTGTTGTGGTGGGATTGTAATTAGTGGGAGTTGTGTTGTGGTGGGATTGTAATTAAGTGGGAGTTGTGTTGTGGTGGGATTGTAATTAAGTGGGAGTTGTGTTGTGGTGGGATTGTAATTAAGTGGGAGTTGTGTTGTGGTGGGATTGTAATTTAGTGGGAGTTGTGTTGTGGTGGGATTGTAATTAAGTGGGAGCTGTGTTGTGGTGGGATTGTAATTAAGTGGGAGCTGTGTTGTGGTGGGATTGTAATTAAGTGGGAGTTGTGTTGTGGTGGGATTGTAATTTAGCGAGAGCCTCTGAGCTCATTCTCTGGCCGGCTGACGTTCTGTGCAACCTGTCCTCCAGACATGATGGGGTGGGGGGGTGCGTGGCGGGGGGGCGGGGGGGGCACACCATCTGACAGAATGTGGAGAACGCTCTTCAGTGCATGCAAGCTGGCTTATACTGGCTACCCATGACTGATGACACATGCAAGCCTGCTTAGTCAGATAAATCCTTTCCTTTCTGAGTGAAGGATTAATTTGGGCACAGTCTAAGCAGCCTTCACAGGACTCTGTGCGCCCTCAGTCACAGTTGACTTGTCCTATTTACTCTCTAGAACAGGGGTGCACTACAAGGGCCAATACGTTTCAGGATTTCATGCCAACTTCTGCTCTTAATTACTTAATTAGCTCAATCATTGCTTGATCTGACAGTAATATAAGCACAGGCTACAGCCGCAGACTGCAAGTGTATCCTAAAGATTTTGAAGACCAGATTTTGAAGACCAACCTGTTGAATCAGAACCTCGCCGTGCAGGTGCACCTACTGTTTAGTTTAGTTCAGTTCAGTTTATTTAGATCTATTTCAGACCGCCCATGAGCTCGCTAGTCTTTCAAGAGTCCAAATATCTGCCTAAGACCTAGCAATTCGTTTTTGTACCCTGTAGGGGACATGAGTCTCTGGTCTTAATCTCGAGAGCAATGTATTCAGCTATGCTGAAACCTGCCCTACAAGGCACATTCAATAAAAATAAAATAACATTTTTTTGAAAATATTTTCACTGCAGCACGTTTTGTGACATGCAGGAAACTTGGACGTTTTCCTAAAATCGAAATACTTTAACTTTTTTTTCTGCCTGTTCTCCGGAGGTTAACGAATGCACGCTAATAAGCAAGTAGAAATTTCACTTCCAGTTTCGTTACGCAAGTGAGCGGAAAAAGAAAAAAAATAAAACAGGCCACAAAACCTGAGGGTCGCAGTAATGAGTAACCATGGGAACGCACTATGACTGAAGCTCCCTGGAGCCCACACAGTCCACTTTGCCGGAATGCAACAACTAGGTCACGCTTCTCGACGCAAGTCTATGTAACAGGGATTTACGGTCCACAAAAAATCAGGCTAAATTATCTAATCATACGAAATTTCGGGTTTTTAAAAAAAAAAACTTTTCGATCTTCGGGCTAAGAACATCTTTTCGACCGTAGCTGCAGAGTGCATTGATATGCATTTTAACAAAGCCATAAAAGCCAGGCCTTGAAGAAATTCAAAGACAACCTCTTGCAGTATATTACGGGCTTTGTTAACATCATTTAAGAAGATTAATTATCTGCTCCTGTGATGGCTTTTTTTCTAAGACACATAGACTGGGTTTTAACAGGGTGCATGGTTTCAATCAATTTGGCTTGTGTTATTTTCCTACAGGCAATTCCTTCTGCCACAAGCATGTTTCCACATTTTCAGCATCTATTGCCCAAACAAAGTCAATGTAATCTGTCTGCCTAAGAAGCCAACCCTTATGCACTGAAATCATAATGCCATATATTTTAAAATACACTGCAATATATTGCAATACATTTTATTACATGAAGGCACTCATGGTTATTGTACAACAATGACAAAGCAGCAATAATACATGTGTTTTGCAATGTATTTCTATGTATTATTAAATACATTTGCAATGCAAGTTACAAAATGTTATAAGTTTCAAGTAGAAATATCATATTTCCCAAATAAGCCAGTGTTCTTGTCATGATATCATTGGTATGTGCAGTTAAGGGTCGAAAGTATTATCAGAATAAATTATGAAGGCTTATAATGGATCTCTATATATGGGGAAACTATATTTTATGTTGCGTAAAGCAAAGTTGTGATGTAAACAGTCAACCTAAAATCCAATGCCCCTTCATTCTAGAAAAGGTCGACAAAAAAAGGCCAAACTTTCTAATAATAAACTAATCTCTAAACAGATACGGATGTGGCTACTTCAGGTCAGGAATGAGTCCATCTTGATGTTCAGGGATAGCCAAAGTGTCCATAAATGGACATTTCATTAATGTATGTTCAACATATTACTGTAGCAGAGTACTTATTGAAAGGTGAAGCTGACAGCACAGGAAAGTTCCCCCTTGTCAGTATAGCCTATCAATCTATCGATGTAACATACTTATCCTCACCTACAGGGTGGCATACCTTGAATGTGATGCACTGATAGGCCGTACAAAATATGACTGTAGTACCTATTATTCTCTGGCAGAGGGAGCACTTGCGTAAATAATGTTGTTAAAGGGTTAAGCGCGTACAACTGCGTCGAGGGGAACAGGAAATGTCTGTATATGTAATGCTACGGTGTCTGGTGAAATTGTATTGTACCGTCGCTCATTCGTGCAGTAAAAAAACAGTTCATTAATCCTAAATATCAGTTACTGGTCTCAGTGCAGTTTTTTTTTTCTGTCCGGACAAAAACAGTTGCCACGGGATCTCCGAATTAAGCTTCATGGTTCATTGAAGTTCGCAAAACGCAAATTCTAGCGAGGTAATAGGCTTGTTCCCAAGGTGTTCTGAAATTTCCTGGATGTGCAGAACGTTGGAAGTAAATCACTCATTTGGATTCTGTTAAAGCCCGTGTAAACAACAACAAAAAATTAGCCTCAAAATTGGATGTGTTGTTACATTAAATTTGCAAGACGGGCGTTTCGGAATGCGATTCTAGTGGATACTAGCAAGGTCATTGTATGGGGGTTGAATGAAACGGGAAATATGTGACAGCTTTATCTTTACTCGCTCTGGTAGGTATGTTAGGAGCAGTATCTGATGCTGATAACCGTAAGGAGACAGGAATACTTTGTGCAAAAGCCGACATCTTGGCTCACGAGCTGCTCAAGAAGTAGACTGGGCGTGTCACGCAGTATACCTTCAGTGGGGCGGTGCACGATGGCAAGTTGCACTCGTTGGGACGCGAGAAAATGGGCCTTTTGCGTCGGTTTATCGTCTGCACAAAAAAATTGATGTTATTTGTTTTGGCGTTTTGACTTATTCAAAAGAGCGAAAACGTGGACTGACGTTTGCACATCTATAACGCTTGAGATGTATTTCTTCTCTGTGTTATTTCACCGTGAATACAGCTGTGGAGTACTTCGTGAAATCAGTTCTGTATAGTTTTGGGTGGTTGATATTATCCTGGCTATTAGTTAATTGACTGATTCAACTGGAAAAGCACATAGGCCCAATGACAGTGTCATTCGAAAACGCATCCTCAGCGCGCACATGAATTAGTGTTGCCATGTTGTTCATTTCTGCAGATGTTTTGCGCTTGATTTAACATGGGTCTACGTTATGACTTCCAGCTTCGCAACTTGCTGTACTAACCTTTCCTGGCTCTCCATTTCCACAAACATTAGACATCATGTAGTCTATCGGTAATTCTGATTATGGAGGCGATTTGATCACACGTCCGGATTTTCTGCAGGCATGAAGTCATCGGCATTTTGGGAATCCTGCTACTTCCCGGTACTTCTCGAAGTGTGAGCAATGTCCTGATGACAAATTATGACATCATGCTTTAGATCAGTCTATGACCACATGCAAGGGCAATATCTTTCTTGAAGTCACCTGCCTTCCCGTTTCAATTAAGCAATGACATCATCTGCTTGTGTGTTCATTTTTAACCAGTTGTGCCCAAATAATTATTTAGCACAGTGTGTGCATATATACTGTTTATAATTTTGGGTAAAATATTATATAACCTGATATAAAATTAAATACTACTTGTATGATAAGTTGTTTTGTATAGTCTTTGATCATTCTACTAATTATTAAATGGAATCATATTTTGAAATGTTTTATATATTTTTTGAAAATTGTTTATGACTCTTCAGACCTCCCATCCCCACCCCTTAACACTCCCTCCTTTTGTATTAATTCGGGTTATGGCATTTTGAGACTTTAGGTTATATTTGTTTTCTCACTTCTTTTCCCAGCGCTTGTTACGGATGCATTCTGTATGTATTTCGAATTTGCACATTCGTTCTCTGTTAGCCATATACTTAAGGTGCGCTAGCGCTTCAGTGATGTTGCGTCTGTCGTGAGCGGGCTCTGTCATTGCTGCTCATATTAATCAGGTGAATGCTCGTCTGTCTCTGGTTTATTGTAAGCCACTGTAATGTTTGCTCAGGAAGTCGAATGCTGTAATGGGGGGGGTGGGGGGGGGTTATGGAATGCTACAGAACTCAGACTTGTTCGGAGTGAGCCAGGGGTGGTCTGATTTGCTATGATGTCACCGCACGCAGTCGACCCCTGACGTGCCTCTGACCCTCGCATCGTTAAGGAAAGAACAAAGCTTTTCTCGCGTATCCACATGTTACGCCTTTGTCCTTGTCTGCATATGGGTAGCGTCAGCATACGTCCTGCTGGTGACAGAAGAATAAGCAATTGTTTTAAGGAAACATCGATTTTTTTTCATACACAAGCAATAAATATCATTCATACAATGTTTTATTTTCACACGGACACCAAATGCACCTTTTTTTTTTTTTTTTTGAAAGAACCTGTCCCCCAGACGGAAACCTCGGCCTCTCCTCTGTGTTCGGTACAGCCCTGGGTTTTTGCCATAGGCTGTTGAGAGCTAATAAACTAATACAAAAATCAAACATGGCCGTCGCGCTGCGTCTTTCCGACTCTTGTAGCCCAGCCCACGTATGGGAGGCAGCGTAGTGTTAAAGGGTAAGGATTTTTTTTTTTTCTTGTAACCTAAAGGTCGCAGGTTCGATTCCCCGGTATAGGACACTGCCGTTGTACTCCTTGAGCAAGGTACTTAACCTGCATTGCTTCAGAATATATATATCCGGCTGCATAATTGGATGCGATGGAAATGCTGTGTAAAAAGTTGTGTAAGTCGCTCTGGATAAGAGCGTCTGCTAAATGCCTGTAATTCAATATCTGCTTTGGGAGGGGCAGCCTCTGGCCCTCCTGCTTGCTACGGCACGTTCTCCGCAAACAAGTGACCCGGATCTGAACAAACTTGAGGTTTTTTTTTTTTTTCTCCCCTCCTTTAAATCAAGCTTGCGTCTCTTAAAATGGGGGGGACCTGGCACTATTTACAATTTCAAATATGTAACGCTGGGTCGAGTCTTATCCGAAAAGGGTTTTTGCTTTCGCCCAGCACTACGACTACGACTGATTGTGCTCATCAAGGTCTTGATTGAAGACCAAAATTAGTTAATCGGGCGTGGTATTGCTCTGCTGAAACAGAAACCTGGACCCACGTCGGACCTTTTTGGGTTGGATGACTGGATGTGCCTGATCTAATGCGTCCCACAACTCCATGTTCACTTCACTTAAATGCGAGAATTCTCTGGGAAAATCATATCGTGAGAGGTGTAAGCTGTACTCTTAAAAAATATATGTTTTTTAAGTACAGTGAGTGTGTTCTTTATGGTACAGTGCACTGAGTGTGGTCACTATGGTACAGTGCAGGGAGTCTGGTCTCTATGGTATAATGCAGTCAGTGTGGTCTCTACAGTACAGCAAGGTGAGTGTGGTCTCTATGGTACAGTGCAGTGAGTGTGGTCTCTATGGTACTGTTCGGTGAGTGTGGTCTCTATGGTACAGTGCAGTGAGTGTGGTCTGTATGGTACAGTCAGGTGAGTGTGGTCTCTATGGCACTGTGTACTGTGGCTTTTTGTACCATCACAAGCAAAAACTAAAAAAACATGTACACATCCGTATGTCTGCAAGCATTGTACATTACATAGTTTCTTACGCAGACACAATTAATTATTCTAATTAGGTGATTATTAAGATTTAAGTCTGAATGGAATAATTTAATTAATCATTTATGACTATAAGCCTACTTTATCCATCATGGCAAATTTAGGAACCAAAACAGGATGTACTAAATTATATATATAATATACGCATCGTTTGGCTGTGTATGTATTAGGTTTTATAAACACGGTAATTGTGTAAGGCTTTATTCTTCCACACACTGGCATTTGCGTCACGACCAATTATGTAATCTAATGACAATGTTATGACAAGGGGGTTTGCGAAGTTGCGGGTCAGCTCGCGGTTCGTGTGGCGCAGCTTCATTCGCGGCCGCGGCCGCTTCGGGTGGCGTGGCCACAGTAACCGCGCGAGGTGGTGTTTCAGCGAGTCACGTGGGAGGTCCCTTTAAGTTTCCATAGAGAGAGAGCCTCACCGTGTCACATGATGGACGTGATATAATGAAATAGCAGGAACGGAATAACGAAGTGCGCCCCGGAGCCATAAAAACATTGAGAAACCACGCAATCGTCTACAAACATCCCACACACGCACGCGAGTCGGAGCTGGCTTTGACTGAGAAGACGTGGGACGCTGAAAAGCCCACGCAGTCCGCCTCAACGAAGGGACAGAGTACCTAATACAGGATTGCACCTGCTTTTACGCCACTTTAGTAGTATTTTAAAAAGAGGAAGATCAACTGGGAAGAAGTGCGTGCTTTTGGCATTTGTGACAGGAGCCGAAATCTATGGGCGTAAGTTAAGTTATTTATAGAGAATCAGCTGATTGAATCGTAGTTGGAGTGCGATGTTTTTATTATAAAGTCAGCAGGTCGGTAGTTAGCTGTCATGTTTGTTAATATTATCTTGTGCTAAGCTGTTCCGCTCCAAACTGATTTATTTAATGTCATTTGGTTTTCGAATTGCTGTTGTACTTTGTCCCAACGAGGCGGAATCCTGGAAAGCACACGTAATATAGCATATTCCTTATATGAATCGAATAAACATTGCGCCATGTTTAGTTGCTAAGAGACCTTTTTGATCTTTTGCCACATGGCTGTGACACCCGAGCATTGCCAATGTCCGCATTCCAGCGCATGTTGCGCAGATAAAATTCAAAGTTGAAATAAACTGCGTGTTTGACGACTTTAGCGGCCACCAAAAATTGTATTTCAACCACCTTTATCTTGCGTGTTTAGAAGGGCGGGTTGAAAACGCATGCTAGTACTGTTTACAGTGGCTTTGACGCTTCACGCCCCCCAAGTGCGTATCCGCTATACTGAAGACGTTGTAACTGCGGAGCGCTTCGGACTTCGAGATGGCTTCGTATAAGCGTTTTAAATGAAAACTGCCTCGCCATTTATTTCGCATGAACATCCAGCCTGTGTTTTAAACCACCTTGTAAGCAACGAAATAAAGGCACGAGCTTCACTGTGAGCTTTTTGAAGGACAACGCACTTTCGTAACTTGGGGTGATATATCAGTAACGTACTGTCGTAATTCTACGTTAATAATATCATCTTTTTACTTATGATTGATTAGGTCAATTCATATTTTAGGCATAGCTTAAAATATTGGTAAACAAAAAAACAAAAAAATAACTGCTTAATTCGCTGTTTCAAGGCAGCCATATGTTACAAATCTCAGTTCTTCAGACCACCAGCGCATCACTGAGCGACGTTGTTGATTGCTTAAAGTCTCCATCCCGATGTTGCGTAGAATTTGTTTGGAAATAGTGCACATTAAATTGATGATCTTTTCAAGCCAATTCTAACGGTGAATGATATGAAGCTTACTGTGAAGGATTGGCTGGCTGATGCTGTCCATGTTAGGTCGCCAGAGCATGAAGTTACTGGTAGCCTACGTAATTCGTTGCGTAACTCAATAGTTATTTTTCCCGTACTGCTTTCGCGTTTTTATTTGTTTATGTTGCAGCCTTGATTATAATTGTATTTTTAATTAATTGATGCTGCGCCATGTGGAAGGCTCCGTCATGAAAGCTAATATTGCGTTGCCATGGAAGTGTTTACTGTCGTGTTATAGGTGGGGCTACAGTACACTATTTCCATGTCCTAGATCCATTCTCTAGATTTAGCACACGAGATACGGGAACGCGTCAATATTATGCGACGTCACCAGCGTGCAGTGGCGTGAAAAGGTGCGAAAACAACGGAGTACCTGACCGCAGCCAGAACGCGCATGGCCCACACGAGTAATAGCAGCTACATCCAAAACATGAGGCGACGCTACAAAGGGGACGATACAGATTTTAGAAAACAGACCGTACGTTTTCAAACGTGTAATAACGAACGACAGCAAGGTGTCATTCCTAGCCAGAACAAAGCGACAAAAGAACCCTCCCTTTATTTTATGTATGTATCTTTCGTATTGGGAACACGTTTCGAAAGGATTCAAACATACGTAGTACTAATATTGCTTAGTTTTCCTTAACATCTAACCGGCCCACGTTTCCTAAAGAATAGCGTTTTAATTTCTGTTCACGCAAAAGCGTAGAGTTGACGCAACCAAATCATCACATTACAAATTAGCCTACTTTAAAATATTCTCTGAGCTAAAGATGCTCTTTTCTGCGGCTCCCTCATCGGTTGTGCGCAGATGGGATCGGATCCTAGCGGGATTTACTATACTTGTTTGTTTCAACCAATCAGGGACCGGTAATTCAAAGAAGGCAGGGCTGCAGAATATAATATATGCAGAATAATAACAGATGCGCTCACCTTACACTTGCTCCTACCAGACAGAAGTTATGTCATATGTTGTGTTAAAATAACGTGATAGCTTGGAACCAAAGTCCCATTAATGTGGTTTAGATATGCAATTGTTATTATTCATCACGTTAATGGCGCTCGTCATTAACTCATCGTGCGCTCTGCGGTGACCTCTTGTTACATTGTTATTTTTTCCATGAGCCTGATCAATAAGTGATGTAAGGTTGCTATCTGTACTGCCGTGGTGCTTAATTATAAGACATGAGGCCAAGGGTGTGGATGACAGATCCAGTGGGTATGTCTATCATGCTGCTTCTCCTGTTCTGGGCTGCGATTGGCGTGGATTGACTGTCCGTCTTCTCCATTCTGAGCGGTGTTGCACTTGGACTGTCGACTGTGACTGGAGCAGAACGTCTTGGGGGTAGCGCTCCGTTCTTGTTCTCGTCTGTGATTGGTGCAAGCAGCTCCGCCGCTGTATCTTTCCGGGATTCTGAAGTCGTCAATCATTAGTTGACAGGATGCGCACAGCGTGGATGGAGGCGAGAAAAAAATAGCGTAATTCAAATGGCAACGTTTCATAACGCTAGGAGACGGTGATTCGGCACTATTGGTAAAATGTTTAGGTCTCCTTCCCTCCCTCCTTTGAAAGTGCTCACAAAATGAAGTAGCGACGTGTTGTAAACAAGAAGGGCCACGCTCTCTCTCTCACTTCTGCATTATAGTTTGCCTCTGACTGAGCTATTGAATGGAACGTGTGCGGCCAGCACTGTTTTTTTTATACTTCAGTGTATTGAAAGCGATTCCCAAATAAAATGTCCAAGATGGTCTTGATTTTGAAAGAAGTACATCATTATGCCCAAGTTCGATTTTTCTAATCTAAAACCGGGAAATATTAATTTTTTATCCAAATATGTTGTCTTAAAGGTTGGATACAGGTAGGGTTGGGTTCAATGCAGCCAGTTAAGGAAATGTATTGAAATCCAATTAATGAATTTAAAAAGTCTCCGTAAAACATTAAACAGGTCTCGTGTCATTGAATCAGAATGAGATGGAGACGCCAGACCAGAACGAGCTTGAAGTTGTCAGGCTGAATGAGTTAAACCATCTGGTTGGTCTGTGCTGAAGTAGAAGTCATTGAGTTTACTCTTCAGTCCCGTTCGTGTTTGTTACCTCTTTTTAGAAAGGACATTCGTTTCCA